>NW_005842529.1:643090-678004 GCF_000455745.1 Alligator sinensis
CGCCTCCGCCGTGCCGCCGCGCCAGAGCTGCTGCAAAGCCCCCATCTGAGCGCCGGGCCCACCCCCACCGTGTGCGCAGCGCAGCTCAGCGCAGGGATACGGGCCCCGCCTCCTGCCGGCGCCCCGCCCCGCCCCGCTAGTCTCCCTGCAGCCTCCAGCCCCTCTCTCTGCGTGCGTCCGTGCGCTGGGCAGCCGGAAGTGCATTGCTTTGCCTGACACAGCGTGGGAGTGCACTGCACGGCACTGCACTCGGGGATTGGAGTGCATCGCATTGCATTTCACTGCCCTCCCCTCCCCTGCCTTGGAGTGCGTTGCATTGCATTGCATTGCCATACACCACGCTACATGGGAGTGCATTGCATTGCCGGACGCCACGCAGCGTTGGAGTGCTCTGCACTGCACCTCGGTGCACTGGACTGCATCGCGTTTCACTGCCCTATACTACACTGCAGTGCATCACACTCTCTGATCCCAGCTGTCTTTCCTGCTGGGTGCAGGTCGGCGGGACGCGACAGTCTTCCAAGGCCCCTTCCAGCCGCGTATTATCTATGAATCCATTCACTGGAGTGCGTTACCCTGCCCCACATTGCATCGCACTGCACTGGAGTGCATCGCATTTCACTGCTGTACATCACTGTACAGTACATTACGTTGCATTGGAGTGCATGGCATAACACCGCCTCCGTGCACTGCCCTGTCCTGCGTGTACCGCAGCCCCGGCTCCTTGCAAAACCTCACTGCACAGGCGCGGGGACGCATCCGCTGGCGGGGGCATACCAACGGGACTATTTTCTTCCTCGCCTCCCTTTTCCTTCGGGGAGCGGAATAGCCGGGACTACTTTCGGGAACAGGACAGGAGCCGGAGCCACATCCGCAGCCTCCGCGCCACAAAGGGCGGTCCGATGCGCTGCCTGTGCTGCAGGTGACCCGCGCGGTTCCCTTGGCGGGGCCCGAGGCGCCTCCCGCCGCCGCGGGCGGCGGTCGCGGGGCGCGGCTGGAGCAGCCGCGACGTGCCAGACCTCGGGGACTGGGGTCTCCTTTGTGTGCCCTGGGCGTGAGGGGACGCAAGGTGGATCCCGGGACGAACCCAGAGACTTCAACTAGGAATCCCTAGGATTCAAAACCTTCTGCCTTGTGGTGACCCTTCGCAGCTCTTGGGGAGGGAAAAGCTGCCCTGTTATTTTTCCATCTTCAAAGCAGAGGTAGGGTTTTCCCGGGGGGCCTCCAGTCTGAAAACAGGGTTGAAAACCACTGCCGGGGGTGGGGACAAGGAACGAACTGGCTCAGTCATGTAGTGCTCGAGTATCAGTAGCCTGTCTCCCCCCCCCCCCCCAAAAAAAAAAAACAAAAAACTTGTGTTGTACAATAAAGCTATGATCTGTGTGCGTGTCCCCCGTGCGAACTGGCAAGCGACAATCTTGCCTTTCCTCATTGCTTACCTTAATCCTTTTGTCAGGATTTTGCTGCTTAATTGCAGTAATGTTGCCTGATCAATTGCTCACACAAATGTCCCTGTTTGCTTTATTTGGTCGCCATTATTTTTCCCTTTTTACTTTGAAAGTGGTCAAAAAGCCCAAATATAAAACAGAGAGGCTATGTTTCATACCTAAACACACTTTCTGGACCATTTCCCCAAATAATGTCCACTGAAATATATCCCTTGCTTGGAAAACTACTATAAATAGATTTTCACAGTTTTGTGAGGCACAATATATTGGTTATCCATTTATAAGAACTTTAAAATACTTCTTTTCCAAGGTATTCTGCTCTTTTGTACTTGAATCCACTGACACATTTTCTGTTCATTAGTTTCTTTCATTCACACTACAAGCTCCGTTTACTGATTCATACAATGAGACATACATAAGGACTTACCCACCACTTTGTCTCTTTCCTGCCTTGTAACAACCATTTAATAGAACACAATTCTAATACACAAACATTTACGGCAGAAGGTGAGAGAATATCACATTAAATGGTCATAACATGTTCAGACCTATCAGAAACACAGAAAAATGAATACTTGCTCAACAAACATTTCATAATTGCTTATTCTTTCAAATTATTATTTATCACAGGAAATCAGCATCAAAACCAGATTAAAATTAGGTATTATGGATCTGTCAAGCCAGGCTTCTCTTGGTCTGCTCTCTGGTACCATGTAAACCAGTACAGCCTGTTCTGGGTCGGGTTGTTGGCAACTAAACCGGTGCTCCCACCAGGCTAGCCTGAGTGAGGAGTATGTGCGGACACCCAGCAGAAATAAAAACAAGACTTGTCAAAGGGCAGATGAGCTCCCTGTGAGCCAGCGGCCATCCCATACCTGGAGAAGAGATGGGTGCCACCATGTCACTTTGCCTGAAGAATCACCAATGATGCACGGCATCTAAGGTGCCCCAGTGGTCACAGTGACCTCTGAACTCACTTGATTATGGATCTTGCATGAGGCCCCAGGTCCTGAAGCCGTGTGATTATATCTGAATCTCAGCTTCCATGGAAAACAGTTCTATAAAGTAGGTTGTTTCTAGTTTAATGATTGCAAGGACAAGCTTGAGAATATAAATAGTGTAAACAAAAGTAGTGATGTCTGCTGGAGCTGGATCTACATTACAAGATTTTCCTATCAGAGTTAAGTCAACTAGAAGCATGTAAAAAAATAAATCAAGCCCCCTAGCCAACATAGTGATGCCAGAAAAAATACCCTGCTTGTTGATGCTTGTATGCCAGCAAGTGTCCTATTGCTGGTGAGGCAGTACCTGATGTGTGAAAGGAGGTACAGCTATGCCACCAGCCAAATAGATTTCATCATCAGTCACGGCAGATACTGGGAAACGCTGGAAATCTCTGGGACTTAGGGCCCCTGTTGCCATTGCAGGGTAGATAATGACACCAAATGTTGCCCTCTGTCTCTTAATGGGGGAAATGGCTTCCCTTGCCTCTGCCACTGCAGTTGGAGAATGCAAACCTCAGGGGCAGAGCAGGGATTTCTGCATGCCATGCTGCACTGTAACAGGGAACCCTAGCCCTGTTACTGGAAAGCAGGGCAGCCCCTTTAAGACCAGAGCCTTCAGGGCACATCCTACCGGCAGAAAAGGGGTTAAAAGCTGAGTCTGGCTAGTTGGTCAGCTGAGGGGGCATCAGGTGACTGGAAGAGGGCTCAGGCCAGGACTACATAAGCGATGCCTGAGCTGGCCAGGGGGGCTAAGCTGCAGAGAGAGCAGACTCCTGAAAACTTACAAAGAAACAGTGGCAGCTTCATGAGAGAGTGAACGAGCGAGTAGCTAGCAGTGGGATGCAGAGAGACAGAAACCCTGGAAACATAAGCAGGCAAATTGTCTTCTTTACCTTTATTTTTGTTATAGCCCAGAGGCTTATTGTTTATGTTCTTTTTTAGACTGGTAGTTTGTGGCTGAGGCTGTAGGGGAGGTGGAGACCACATTAGTGTCCACAATGCACAGCTGGAGGGCTAGAGAGCCTGTGCTATAGCAGGCACAACCATACAGGGCACACAGCCTGGAGTGGAGGGATTCCCTAGTGCCTCAATGTCAGGTCCTACCAAGCGGGCCTAGGCTGGGAGGCCAAGGTATAGAATAAGGGGTAAAGTTGGGGAAGGCTGAGGCCCCAACAACTCAGCACCACAGGGGTGCAGCGTTAAAGAGACTGGGGAGCCCAGTGCCATGGTATAACGGGCTGGGAACCCAGAATGGTTTGTTGAGCTGGGGCCTCGAAGTCAAGACTTAAATCGTGGACCTTGGCTGGTAGGCCTAGCCAGAGAAAAAGGAGCAGAAGCTCAGGAGGCTGAAGCCCCCACAAATGGACACTATACAGGCAACACCTATAAGGCATAGGGCATGTTAAGGGAAGGTAGAAGCATACAAAGAGCCCTTAAGGCTGATGCTCGTCACTGCAAGGTGTTCTTGAGCTTCATGACCCGACTGGGAAACCCTGGGGCAGCTTCCTCTTCAGAACCCAAAGAAACATCAGGACCTGGCAGGTAAGTAAAGGGGGGGGGGGTCTGTTCCCAGCAGGAAGGGCAAATGTAAAGAGACTCGGGAGTGTCCCAGGCACCCCTAAAGGTCACTAAGGATGGCATTCTATTACCTGCACCTAGGCACCAAGTGGCCTATATCCAGCCCTGGTCAGCACAACTCAGCATTGCAGGAAAAGCAGAATGTTATCTGAGCTAGGTCCAGAAGAAATAGCAATTGCATAATGTTGTAGTGTAATTTAAATTGTAAAGTCATAATTTAAAATAAGTTATTAACCTTTTAAAAAGAGGAATGCAAAATCTGTAGTGAATTGTATAACACAAGGGGGGAGGAATCTCTCCCTGAGCTATCGAGCCCAACCCCTTTTACCCCTTCCTCCAAACCATAGAAAATTAAGGTTGGAAGGGACTTTAGCAGCTCATCTAGCCCAACCCCCTGCTTAAAGCAGGGCCATCCCCAACTAGATCATTCCAGCCAGGGCTTTGTCGAACCAGGCCTTAAAACCCTCCAAGGATGGAGATTCCACCCCGTCTCTAGGTAACCTGTTCTAGTACCTTACCACACTCCTAGTGAGAGAGTTTTTCCTAATATCTAATCTCAACTTCCCTTGCTGCAACTTGAGACCATTTCTCCTTTTTCTGTCATCTGCCACCACTGAGAACAGTTTAACTCCATCTTCTTTGGAACCACTCTACAGACAGGTAGTTGAAGGCTGCAATTAAATTCCCCCCCCCCCCCCCGAGTCTTCTCTTCAGACTACATAAGCCCAATTCCCGTGGCCTTTCCCCAGAAGTCAGGTGTATTGGGACCCAGAGGCCTTGAGGGTTTGGTTTGACCTTTGTGCTTGGCTCAAGCTGTATGCCTAGCTTGCATTGTGGTTGAGACGTGCACCCAGTGAAAGGAGCAGATGGCAAAATTCTGTCTCTGACTTAAAATGAATCAGGAAGCTAGCTAACTAAATGAAATAAATGTGGTATGGGCAAAAGAGGAACAGTCAGAGCAAAACCTACCCCCACCTAAGAATTAAAAGATTACTTCAAGATAGAAAATTCCAGTTAAAGGTAACCATATTTGGCAAACAGAAGCAAGATTATCAATGTGTATTAGGAAGAAAGTTTTAAGCTAATTTTACATATTAAGAAATACAAGCTATATGATATAAAGAAAGGTGAGGGAGTGTATCCTTCAGAACACTCCTGAAGAAAGCTTGAAGAGATCCTGTCACCGATCCGAGATCCTGTCTTGACATCAGATGTGGGGACCAGGAGCCCTGGACAAGAAGACTTCATGGCCTGATCAAGCAGTGAAGTTGTGTTTGCAACATTACAGGGTGCTGAGCATCTGCTTTGACTAGCTACAAACCTAACATTTTTAACTGCTAAGGCTGCTTCAATTCTAATTAGAGTTGTATCTGTTAGGGTTCAATAAACTTACTTTTCGTTTAGAACAACTGTGTCTTAGTCTCCTTGTCTGGTATACAATGCATTATAGCATCACAGGGACACAACAAGTGCCTCAACCCTCTAACCATTTTTGTTGCCCTCTGCTGGACTCTCTCCAACTTGTCCACATCCTTTCTGTAGTGGGGGACCCAAAACTGGACACAGTACTTCAGCTGTGGCCTCACCAGTGCCAAATAGAAGGGAAAAATTACTTCCCTCAATCCCCTGCCAGTGCTCTTACTAATGCAGGCCAATGGGCTGTTAGCCTTCTTGGCAACAAGGGCACACTGTTGACTTGTATTCGGCTTATTTCCTACTGTAACACCCAGGTCCTTTTTTGCAATTGCTTAACCAGTTGGTTCCAAGCCTGCAGCAGTGCATGGGATTCTTCTGTTCTAAGTGCAGGACTTGGCACTTGTCCTTGTTGAACCTCATGGGATTTCTTTTTTGGCCCAATCCTCCAATTTTTCTAGGTCACTCTGAATCCTACCCCTACCCTCCAGCATATCTACTACTCTCTACAGCTTGGTGTCATCCTTGAATTTGTTGAGAGTGCATGCCATTCCATCTTCCAAATCATTAATGAAGAATGAAGCAAGAGTATTTTTCTAGCTTTATTTCTAGCTCAGAAATGCAGAATGTAGTTTATTTTAGAGTAGAAGTGCACTGATCTATGCCATATTGGATCGGCACTGATAAAAGGAGAATTGACATTATTGGCTATTGGGGGTTTTTTTGGCTGATGAGCCGATAAAGTTAATGGATCAACATAATACACCTTCTGGTGGGGGTCCCCAGATGCACATGGCCAGGAATGCAGATTGGCGGTGTGGAGAGCAGCACCCTGCAGGTAAGTCTGTGGAAAGGAAGGGCCATGGGGGGCAGAGCAAGGCCTCCATGGTGAAGGAGGGAGTGGGGCAGGGGCTGGGGGCACTGCCCAGCCCGGGCTGCAAATGGGACCAGGGCAGGGAGTGGGACAGAGCCACAGGCAGGTTGTCAGAGGTCATGCGGGATGGGAGGGCATGGCTCCCTGCCACTACAAACCTCCCTGAGGGAGTCATGGTGGGACATGTGCCCCCCCAGATCTGCTCTCTGCCCTGCTACCTTTGTCCCAGGGGTTGCGTGCTGGCCATGTGTCCCCTGTCTGTCTGGCAGCGGCAAGTTGTAGCCCCCACTGCTGGACGGGCAGGGGACGTGCAGCTAGCACCAGCTCCCAGGGCAAAGACAGCAGGGTGGAGAGCCCCAAGCCTGCAGCAGGCAGCTCGCATCCAACCTCTCCCCGCTCTGCTCCACTCCTAAAAGTGTCCCTGTGCTTAAAAGTGGTGGTGGTGGTGCACTAACCAAAGGTCATTTGATGACCTTTAGTTCAACCACCCTCACTGCAATTCTTACATGCTGGAATGCTGATCCCTTGAATGAGCCACCCATGGCTCCATCCCACTTCCTGCCCCTGCCCACTTGTTCCCTCACTTCAGGGACCTTGATCTGTTCCACCCCCTGCCCCTTCCCCTCCAGACTTGCCTGCAGGGAGCTGCTCTCCATGCTGCCTGGCTGTGCTTCTGTAAATCGGCTATCAGATTGGTATCAGCCAATATGCCTGGTAAATAATCAGCTATAGGTATCTGCCAAGAAAATCTTTATTGGTGCACCCCTATTTCAGCAGTACCACATAATAAGTACCTCATGCATTCTACACTGCAGCAGTTTGAGACACCTGGTTCGGTACATTAGTTGATCTATGCTCAAAGGCAAAACAAAATAAATGGCAGTAAGAAGAGGATGTGCATTTTTTGTAATATAGAGTTCCTTGTAGTGATTAATATTTAGTAGTTGCTTCAGAACTCAACCTTCTGACTGTAGGTTCAATACAACCAAAGACTGCCTCTGCAAAGAGATCTGTGCAAGCACAAAGACGGATTCTTATGAAAACACCAAGTCCCAGTGAAGTCAATGGGATCCTTTACAGATATCAGGGCTGAAGTCTGGTGAGCTGGTAACAGAAACCACCAGCACGATTAGTTCCCTTGCTCAATGGGCACTGGAGGGTGAAATGCTGGCTGTACTGAAATCAATGGCAAAATTCTCACCAATATCAAGTCTTCTCTCACCCTGAAAAGGAAAGGTTGGGGTGCAGAAGAACGTAATGCAATGATGGTTTGAACTGTCATTGATTTTTATGGCACTAGATAAATAGAAGACTGGCTTCCAGCATCATCACTCTGACACTTCCCACAATCCCTGTATTCACTTCTTGTAAAAGACTTCTTTCTTGTCCTTTCCAAATCCAGGTCAGTTATAAAATTATGGTGAATGCACTTCATAATAACTATAGCTAAAGGGGTTTGTTCTTTGGTCCCATTCCAAAAGGTAATAGCCTCTTTACAATACTGCTACTGTAATCAGTGGGTGGAATGGAGTTAGTGAACCCTTGGGCCAGTATCAAAAGGGACACATTTTGACACTCCACTGCTAAGTTAATAGATTTCCTTGAATGAGCAAATGGCATATTTGTCTTTTTTTCTAGAGACCCCCCCTCATCTCATCCCTGTATCTTGGTCCAGTTTCTTCATATCTCTGCTGCTACCAGAGAAGGCTATTTATACAACAAGCATGACACTCACTGTTCCTACAGTGATTGTTCCTTTCATCTGTAGTGCCTACATAGTAGTAGATTAGCTGCCCCCTCAAGTTCCCTTTTGCCATACACAGTGGCCACTCTCTCTTTTTGCCCTTTTCATGGTCATCTACATATTGTGCTTTACGTCTGTTCCTTTCTTCCTTCCCTATTACTACTAGCAGCTGGCACGATGCTTACAATGACAACCAGGCATTTATTTGTGGCTCCAAGTGGCCAGCCACAAATGTTCTCACACAGCCAAGAACTTGAAGATGAGAAACAGCTTGAGCTGTTGCTTTGAGGCTAAAGCTCTGCACATGCAGACTACTTCAACAGAAATTCTGTGGGAACACTTTAAGAGTGGAGATGGAAGATAGCTGTTCTCAGGGATTTACCTACCACCTACCTTACAAACATGCTGTCACTGCTGCAGTGGTAGCCAGAGTGTCTGAGGTCATGCAGTTCCCTTAGCCTCTTCCCTGGCTTTTCTCCACTCCTACTCGAGCTCTCAAGACCAATGTATTGCCCCAGGGTCTCATAGCAGGGTTTAGGCTGCAGTGATTTCAGCTCTTACCAGGCAGAATTCTAACCCTAATTCTGCACTGCCCACTGGACTACCGGGCAATGCTACCCTTATGAATATTTAGCAGTGGCTAAATTTCAACACCAAAATATGCAAGTACCATTTTAGAAAGAGGTTGTTAGTCTGAAATATTGTAGAAGGTAGAGTAGTATAGCACCTTACATAGACTAACTCCTTCAGAGCAGCATGAGCTTTCCTAGGCTACAACCTACTTTGTCAAATGCTGTGATTCAGATTACAGTAAACGTTTTGTTATCTGGTATGAGTGGGGTAACAGGGGTTCTGGTTATCTAAAAATTCCAGTTATCTGAGAGTTATACGGAAGACAGTGCCATACTTGTAATGCAAATACTTGATGCACATGCGAATGCTGGATAGACTCAGCAAAAATTCCAGTTGCTAAAGTGAGAACTTGTATGGGGGGGGGGGGGATTGGAAATTAAAGTTAATAGAGTATTCCAGTTAGTAAAATGCTGGTTAACACAGATGTTAATGTATATCACATATTCTGAACGAGTTAGTCTATAAAGCTGTCACCTTGCTCTGACTTCAACCATTTTAGCAAGTTAAGAGTTGAAAATTTGTCAAGTCCTGTATGCTAGCTTGATGGAGCTAAAACATCCTTTAAAAACAAAACAAAACAGACAACAGGCATGGAAATATTTTATTTTAGTTTGCTAAAAAACTTCCAAAGGGCCTGCATATGGGCCCCATTAACTGTGATGTGCGTGCGTTTTAAACAACAACAGTTTTGAGACACTTCCTTTTCAGAACAATTTTATAGAGTTCAACATTTTGCAACACACTTGCTCAGTATTTACCAATTATGCTTTGCATTTCATCCTTTGAAGCTTAAGAATTAGTTATTAATAAAAATGTTGCACATGTTCACAGTTTCAGTCACAGGGATTAATAGCTGAAATTTATGTCTCTAGTTGTGAAAGGTACAGCACCAATTCATAGAGTAAACGCTCACAGAACAGCTTTCATAAATACCTTTCAATCGTAGTGTGATTTACAAATGAAAAAAACAAGCTTAATATAGGGAATATGTCATCTATCATTAAAGAACACCGCTACTTCTGGCCTGACATTTAACAGTTTGACATTGCACAGCAACACCAGAGTTCAGGACAAGAAAAGAGAAATACCTTTTCCAATTCAAACTGCAGGAGGAAGGAATGTAGATCAGAATGTAATTGCCCAAGCTAGAATTCAGCTAGAAACCTAGAGTTAACAGCAGGAGTGGCCAAAATATGGCCTGCAGGCTGGATCTGGCCCGCCAAATGATTTTACCCAGTCTGTGCTTGCTCCTCTGAAAGAAAATTGTATTCAGCCCATGGCTGCCCCAGCTTTCTGTGCTTCTCACCCTTCTCCCTTCCCCATGCCAGCTGCAGCAGCAGCAATTGTTGCTCCCCTCCCAGGCTGGCCTGCCCTGTCCCTCCTCCAGCCCCCAGTGTAAGCTCCAATGCAGTGGGGCATAGAGCTCATGGCCAGGCTTCTGCCTGGTGAGGCTGTCTGTATGTGCTCCAACCCTTCACCTGGCAAGTCAAAGCTCAAGTAAGGTTCTCCCCACTGGCAGGGGAAGGGGAAGGCAGGGGGAAAAGGGCCAGGAGCTGTGGACTATCTAGGCTCTGCAGGGCCGGGACCTAGGAGGGGCACAGGAACCGGTGTTGTTTCCATGGGCTTCTAAGTGCCACATGGGTGCAGCTGGCGTGGCTCCAAGTCAATCACAGCCAAGTCATGCAGGAGCCACGCCAGCTGCACCTATGTGGCCCAAAGTGACACACAGGAACACAGCATGGCTCTGACCTGGCTATGTGCCAAGGACTTCAGGCAGCAGAGGGGTTGCAGAGAGAAGGAGAGAACAGTGTGGCACCAGCCTGGCCAAGTCCAGATAACCCACAGCTCCCAGCCCCCTTCTCGCTGCACTCCCACTCTGCCTCAAGTCCCTGGCATGTGGCCAGGCTGGCCTGGTGCCATACTGTATTCCCACATGCTGCCTTGGGCCACATGGGTGCAGCTGACGTGGTTCCTGCCCGACCTGGACACATGCCAGGGACTTGGGGTGGAGGGAGAAGAGGGCCAGGAGCTGCAGGTCATCTGGGCCTAACTGGGCTGGTGTTGTGCTTGGTTTCCGCCCTTCTCCCTGCACTCCTTCCCCCTCCCCAAGTCCCTGGCCCTCGGCTGGGTTGGCCAGGAGCCGCCCCAGGTGCACCCACATGGCCTGAGCTGGTGTGTGGGAATACAGTGCATCACCAGCATGGCCATGTGCTGGGGACTTGGGGCAAAGGAGGGAGTGCAGGGAGAAGTGGGGAACAAAGGTTAGGTTCCCCCTAGCCTTTGTTCTCTCTGCCCAGGTATGGGCAATTATTTGGGCCAGAGGGCCACTTAAGGAGTTTTGATGAGCTGTTGCACGGGGCAGGGAGGGGTGCTGCCCCAGCCTGCAACAGCTTGCCCACCCAAACTCCCTAAGTGGCCCTCCAGCCCAAATAATTACCCATCCCTGGTTAACAACCTCTCTCTGAAGGAAAGAATTATGGGAGCACAAGCAACGCTTTCTACATGCAAGAATGTATGGTTTCTCAGTCTATAAAATAAACACATGCACAATATCCATTTGCACCCAAAAGAGTCACTGGTTCATTGCAAATTCAGAGTTCACCTGGGTCACCTTCATCTGCAGTGCCTCCATCTCAGAGTCTTCCCCTACTTGAGCAGTTAGAGGCAGGATCATGATAAAGGATATTTGAGGGGTTTATATTTAAAGATAGTAAAATCTTCTTCAAAATCAAAGTGAGAACAAAGGTGCATTCTTACTGAGCCTCTAACCTTCTTTAGCATGAGCAGGGACTTGAATTTGTGCTTTTGGCAGTACTGGGTTGCCACAAACTCTCTTGCTCAAGTTATATTTTGACTGTATGTATACTGATTTTCACAGTTTATGGCCCATAACTAATTTTTTTGAGCAAAGAGGTGGTGGAAGCATCAATTATGTATGGTTAAAGATTCATTTGGTGATTTTTTTTTCTCTCCCATCTCTGTTGGTTACTTTGAGTACTTTTTCTGCAGCACTGGCCTTCAACAAAGACCCTTCATGTACAGCTGGGAATAAAAACACAGATATGTGACAGGGGAACACCAAGAGCCCCTGCAAAGGTGTTTGCTATGTCATACATGTTTCAAAGGTATTTATAGAAAGCTGTGCTTTCAGTTTTGAAATAAACAGATCCTACTTTCTTCTCAAGAACAAAAACGTGGTTATGGCAAGAACATCCATTCTGTCCTTCTGACACCCCAGTCCATATATAGTACTTGGTCACATGGGTCTGTGTAATGCAAAAGGCAGTGAGTTGGGTCTGAATAAACCTGTTTTATAAAGCCTCTTCCAATGCCTTTTCAAGTGTTAGGGCTTTACAGTTAATGCAACTTTTACTAATTTTTCCTTCCTGCAATTTTGAAAAAATCTAATACCTTTAGAATGATCTGAAAAGAGCTTACACAGAACAAAATCCCCATTTAATCTTGGCATATTAAAAGCTCTTTTCTGTGAACAATACATTTAAAATACTATTTCCACCCTCAAATACATGTTCATTTGTGGTTTATGATTCTTGGCACTTTAACTGCAAGATTGTTAATGAAGCTATGCACTTCCTATGTTTCATTGTGACTATAAATTATTAACTTATTATGCCAAAAAGCATCAAAATCCATGGGATTTTGTTAAAAACCAATTTAAATCAAAGACCCGTACCTCTTTACAGAAGGAGAAAAATATTTGCAGGATACTTCTTAAGTACTCTTCTACTGCCCAGGCTTTTGTACCCTAGAGCTGTCACTCCAGCTGTACTTTTCAAGCAAGGATTACATTCAGCAAGCTGATGTCTCACTCGGCTTAATTCTATCCTTGCAAGACAGACAGATACCTACTACTATTCCATTCAGTTGCTGCCCCAAGACTACTTGCTTCTTATGTACATAACTTATAGTCCCTACTGGCTTCAAATTGATATTTTATAGACATACATCCATTTTAGGTTGTGGGCCTACACTTACATCTGTTAGTTATCTATATTGAGCTACTGTCTCAGAGAAATTTAATGATCTATACTTAAAATGATCCTGTAATGGCAAGTCTTGGGTAGATGGGCAGAATTCATCAGGACACCTCACCAAGGCCACAGCTGACAGCTGCAGAGTGGTTGAGCGGAGAGCTCCGAGGGCCAGTCTTCTAATAGACTTACCTGCAGGAACACCACACCAGACTTGGAGTGGCATACAGTGCCGCCATGGCGATTTATACGCTCCTGCTCCTTCCGGCTCTGGGGATGCACAGTAGATGGTATCAAGGAGCCACGATGTGTTGGGAGCATAAAAGAAACTGCAACCCTGCTCAGAGCAGGGTGGAGAGCCAGGAGGCAGTCTGGCATTTGGAGACCTTGGCAGACTCCTGAGGAGTCTCCAGGGAAGGGATCAAAGAGGGACTAAGGGCTGTCAGCTCCACCCATCCTGGGAAGCCAGCAGACCAGAGTAGGGTTTTTTTCAGGACTGTCCTCCTCCCTGAAGGGGAGAAGCCTCAGGAGTGGCTGGCAGGACTACGTGTGCAGTTTTACCAGCATTTTCACTTTATTTGTGAGCACTCCAGGAGAGTTTTTTGGCTCTGTTATTGGTAAGCAAGGTTTTGAGCATGAAGACCCCATTTCTTTTTTCATTTTTATTTTTTTTTTGCATTTACTTTCTGAATTTATAGGCAGCCACAAGATCACCTCTCAAGGCTAAAGAGATCTAGGTAACTCAGTCTCTCCTCGTAGGGCCTTGCCTGCAGGCTTCTGACCACGAGTGGCTCTCCTCTGAATCCTCTCAACAGTCTCCACATCCCTCTTGAAGTGCAGCACCCAAAACTGGACGCTGTACTCCAACTGTGGCCTGACCAGTGCCGCATAGAGGGGAAGCATCACCTCCCTGGACCTGTTCATCATGCGTCTGCTAATGCATGATAAAGTGCGGTTAGCCTTGTTGATCATTTGGTCACATTGACAACTCATGTTCATCTTGGAGTCAACTATGACTCCAAGATCCCTTTCTGCGGCTGTGCTGCTGAGAAGGTCATCCCCTAGCCTGTAAGTGTGTTGGTGGTTCTTTTTGTACAGGTGCAGCACTTTGCACTTGTCTTTGTTGAACTGCATCCTATTTCGTTCTACCCATTATTCCAACCTGTCCAGATCTGCCTGGATCTGTTCCCTACCCTCTGGTGTGTTAACTTTGCCCCATAATTTGGTATCATCTGTGAACTTGGCCAGGGTGCTCTCCACGCCCTCGTCCAAGTCACTGATGAAGACATTGAATAGCACTAGTCCAAGGACACCGAGCCTTGCGGGACTCCACTACCCACATCTTTCCAGGTCAATATCGACCCATCCACCACCACTCTCTGGGTGTGACCCCTAAGCCAATTTGCCACCCACCTGACCATCATCTGTAATCATCTACATCACAGCCTGTCAGTTTATTTACAAGAACAGAATGAGATACCGTCATAGACTTCTTAAAGTCTATGTAGATGACATCTACTTCGACACCTGCGTGTCAGCATTTTGTGACCTGGTCATAAAGAGAAACAAAGTTAGGCAGGATCTACCTGCAATGAATCTGTGCTGATTTCCTTTTAGTTCATACACAGCAGCAGCCTAATCTACCATCGCCCCATGGGAGACAGAGAGCAAGATTCTATTGGTGCAGTTCCATCACTGATACCAATGAAGGAGACCAGTGGCTTTGATCGGGTGACAAATGCACCCTTGGCAACATTGTAGCGGGCATGTGGACATGGTGTACGGAAGGTGGAGCCCCAAGCCATCAATATATCACTCCATAAGTAATCCCCAAAAGCAGGGGGAGCGGGGAGGAATAAAAACCCAGAATATCAACACTGAACCTTCCTGTTTCTTCTTAAACACCAAAGACATGGCAGAAGAGTTGGAGGCAGACCCTTCCCAGGGTGCTCATGGAGAGCCCCAGTGGAACTCAGGCTTCATCACAGATCCCAAAACATTTGAGCTACTGGGCTATTTGCAGTGGCTCATCATTGAGTTAATTAAATTTTACTGAGTCAATGGAAGTGTATGAACTGGGTTTTTTAAATTAATAGCCCAATTCTTGAGGTATAAAAACACCTTTATCCCCCAGAAACTTCAATGGGAACAGATGTTCTCAGTACCTTACCACTTTTAACCCCTCATAAGGATTCACTGATTAACTACCATGATATAAGCCTCTTCAGAATAAATACATTTTACAGTCCTTCAATCCTCCTTCCCTTTTCACTGTACCGGTATTCAAAACATGACATCTGTTTAAAAAAGAAACTAAACAAACACACTTTCATGCTCACACTCTCTCTGTTTTTGTGTTCAGATATCTTATAGATGTTCAAGCAAGTGGGTGTTCTGTCCAGTAAGAGAGTAGGCAAGTGTTCCCCCTACTCAGCATTTAAATGGAGGGCAATGAGGATTTTCACACACCAAACTAGGGGGAAACTGTGCTGCTTAGCTAAATTTGAGGCACATCATTCAGATTCAAACAGGATTTGGCAACATGTCATTCAGATTATCCCTAAGAAACTGAATACAGGGGCAGGGGTGGGGGAATTACTAGGTCCCTTAAGAGACATACATCCCAGATAGGCTCAAAGTACAAATGTAATCCAGCAAGTCAACTAAGGAAAAAAAGCAGACTTGATTTAAAAGTTAGCAAGTGTTTTCCAAATCAAAATTATTTTCTTTAAAGAGGCTCTACAAACAAGCTGTTTTTCTGTTTACTAAATGCAAAGACACAACCACACCAAACCCTACTTAATACAATATTATGGCTGAGATTTTAACAATGGTGTTAACAGCTCCCTTGATGACCTGTAGTGTTTTCTATCACTGCTTGTCTCTAACCTAAAAGCAAGCATGATATTTTGCAGTGAGTTATCAATGCTGTATGCTCCATAAACATTGGCTTTTGTTCACTCAAAACTCTCAGCCATTGTGTTTAATGCTGGGGATGATGCCACAGGGGAAGACACGTCTGCAACAAACACCAGGCAGGCTGAGCAACAACTGAGCAGCTGGAGGAAGAGATGCTGGGTCATCATAGTGGGCAACTCCCTCCTGAGAGGCATAGAGGGACCAATCTGTTGACCGGATCCCACAGCATGGGAGGTTTGCTTCCTACCCGGAGCCAGGATTCAGGACATCACAGTAAGGATTCCCAACCTTATCTGGCCCTCTGATTACTATCCCATAGTCCTCATCCATGTGGGCATGAAAGATGCAGCCAGGAGTAGTCTGGACCAAGTCATGAGAGACTACAGGGCTCTGGGAGCCAGGCTTAGGAAGTCAGGGGCACAAGTGGTCTTCTTGTCCATCCTTCCAGTCAGTGGTTGCCATCTGCATCAGGATGCCTGCATCAGGGAAGTCAATCTGAGGCTCTGGAGTTGGTGCCATTATGCGGGTTTTGGCTTCAACAACCACGATCTGTATTTCCATGAGAGAGGCATCCTGGGGCAAGATGGTCTTCATCTCTCCTCTAAAGGTAAGAGTCTGTTCTCTTACAGGTTGGCTGATCTCCAAAGGGCTTTAAACTAGTTTTGTCAGGGGACAGGGAAGCAGAAGATAAGGAGAACCTAGGATCAGCGAGCCATGAGCATTGCACTGGATCAGTACAAGTAAGCACTAAGGTAAGCACTAAGCGGCCCGATAGACATCAGGACAGGGGGGTACCAAGGGTACCCACTGGGGGGCTTAAATGTCTCCACACTAATGCTAGGAGCATGGGGAACAAGCAGGAGGAACTTGCACTCCTGCTTGCAAGCCACAACTTTGACCTGGTTGGACTAACTGAAATCTGGTGGGACCCTACTTGCCATTGGGCAGTAGGCATTGAGGGTTACAGGTTGTACAGATGGGATAGAGAGGGAGGGAAAAGGGGGATGGGTGTTGCTGTCAATGTTAAGGAACAATATACATCCTCTATAATCAAAATGGGATTAGAGGAGGTCCAAACCGAGGTACTGTGGGTTAGGATACAAGGGGGTCAGGGGGAAAGGGACTTGGTAGTGGGGTCTACTATAGACCGCCACACCAGGAGGATGAAATAGACCTGGAATTCTCCAGACAGCTCTCGGAGGCTGTCCGGTTAAGAGATATGGTTGTCATGGGTGACTTAAACTACCCTGACATCTGCTGGGAGGAGATGTCAGCCAAATCTAACCACTGACATAGGTTCTTAACCTGCATACAGGACCTCCACCTAACACAGGAGCTTTACAATCCCATTAGGGGAAACACCTTGCTGGACTTGGTGTTAGCTACAGGGGATGACCTGGTGGGGACTCTGCAGATACAAGGTAACCTAGGGGATAGTGACCATTGATTGACTGAATTCACTATCAGGCAAAGGGTGGGTAAACTAACCAGCAGGGCTGAAGTGTGCTCAGGAGATTAGTTAGTGAGGCATTAAAGCTCAAGAGCACTGGAGAAATGGGGGTCCAGGAAGGGTGGTTGTTCCTCAAGGGAGCGATCTTATGGGCACAGAAGGAGACAATCCCATTGCACATAGAAGGGGGTAAAGGGGCCAAGAAGCCCTCTTGGATAAACAGGAAAATCCAGGAAAGCCTAAGGGCAAAAAAAGAGGCATACAGGCTGTGGAACCTGGGTGGCTACCAAGAAGGAGTATACCTCCTTGGCTCGCATTTGCAGGGAATCAGTTAGGAAGGCCAAAGCAGGATTAGAACTTAGGCTGGCGACAAAAATTAAGGACAAAAAATCCTTCTTCAGTATATAGGGAGCAAAAGGAAGGCGCAGGGTAGTACAGGACCCCTACAAGACAAACTAGGGCAATTGGTTACAGAGAGGGGCAAAGCTGAGCTCTTCAGTTAGTTCTTTGCATGTGTACTCCTAGACACATACCAAGACAAATCTCCCAATTGGATCATAGATGGAAACAGGAGTGACACCAGCCCACCAACTGTTAGCAGACTTAGTGAAGGAGCACTTGGAGGGGCTGGATGTGTTCAAATCAGCAGGCCCGAATGAACTTCATCCAAGGGTGCTGAAAGAATTGGCTAGTGTCATTGCAGAACCACTGGCATGGCTGTTCAAGCACTCATGGTGTTCTGGTCAGGTCCCAGAAGACTAAAAAAGGGCCAATGTGGTCCCTATTTTCAGAAAGGGGAGGAGGGAGGAACCGGGAAACTATAGGCCACTTAGTCTCATCTCTATCCTTGGGAAAACTGGAAAAAATCATTAAGGATCACATTTGTGGGAGCCCAGCAGGAGAAATAATGCTGAAAGGAAATCAGCACGGATTCATTGCAGGTAGATCCTGCCTGACTAACCTTGTTTCTTTTTATGACCAGGTCACAAAATGCTGACACGCAGGAGTTGAGGTAGATGTCATCTGCCTAGACTTTAAGAAGGCCTTCAATACGATATCTCATTCTGTTCTCGTAAATAAACTGACAGGCTGCGATGTAGAGGATTACAGATGATGGTCAGGTGGGTGGCAAATTGGCTTAGGGGTCACACCCAGAGAGTGGTGGATGGGTCAATATCCACCTGAAAAGATGTGGGCAGTAGAGTCCCGCAAGGCTCGGTTCTTGGACTGGTGCTATTCAGTGTCTTCATCAGTGACTTGGACGAGGGCGTGGAGAGCACCCTGGCCAAGTTCACAGATGATACCAAATTATGGGGCAAAGTTAACACACCAGAGGGTAGGGAATGGATACAGACAGATCTGGACAGGTTGGAAAATGGGCAGAACGAAATAGGATGCAGTTCAACAAAGACAAGTGCAAAGTGCTGCACCTGTACAAAAAGAACCACCAACACACTTACAGGCTAGGGGATGACCTTCTCAGCAGCACAGCCGCAGAAAGGGATCTTGGAGTCATAGTTGACTCCAAGATAAACATGAGTCATCGATGTGACTGTGAAGAGGGACTAGCTATAAACAAAGGTGAGGGAACAAAAAATCAGTTTGCACCGGAAGAACACCATTTTCAGAGTAGCTGACCTTTAAGATAGGAAGACATGGGAAGGAGTGGAGTGGCGTGAGTGACACAAGAGAGCGGAGTGCGGGCTCAGAGATGGAGAGGTCCGGGGAGGTGGTTCTGTTTCTGGAGAAGGAGGATGTGCCCAGAAGTGGGAGTCTGGAGTCGCTGGATAAGTAGGGCAGCGTGCCGATCATTCGGGTATTAGAAGAAACAAAAAGGAGAATCGAAACTGCGAGAAGGAGGGAGCGGCAGATGCTTGTAGATCCCTTAAGGAGGGCAAGTTATTTCTTTTACGGTTTGAGTTTATTTGTTGCTGTTTTCGAGGGAGTTCAATTGGGACTGCCAGTGCCGCTGGGTGTATTAGGGAGAAGAAGAACCCAAGTTCATGCTGCTCCCACACCCAGGCAGGCAGGAGTCAAGGGTGCACGGAGGAGCTCCGCAGGCTAATACCTCTTCACAGAAATTTAAAGGAGAAGAAAACAATATACTGAAAGCATTACCCTGGTCAAAAAAAGAAAAAAAAAAGGTGGTTTTTTGTACATAGTTCTGGATTGAACTTTGACTTGTTGTGGCCATGTTGTTACGGTGATGTTAAAAACATGTAACTAAGAGCTTCCTGAAGGTAGAAACCAAAGTATGTAAAACAGTAGAAAGGAACAAAAGTTGTATTGAAGTTAATGAATGGTAGAAAAAAATAATAAAGAAATTTGATCGACCGTATATGAATTGTATTCCATCAAAACAAAAATGTGCTTGGACATGGTACGAGGGAACTCAAGTAGAAGGTATCACTAAGATACAAGTCTCGTCCTACTGTCGGCATCCTACTGTATAGAAAAAAACTCTAATTTTTTAACAAAAATTAGATTAAGACGTGGCAGGAGAAAATCGGTCTATAACGCAGAAGGACTAACATCCAGCAATTAGACACACAAAAAGAGAGGAAAAAAAAAAAAATCACACTCGTAAGGAGAAACCTCACAGTGACGAAGTGATCAACAAGGCTAACCGCACTTGATGAACAGGTCCAGGGAGGTGATGCTTCCCCTCTATGCAGCACTGGTCAGGCCACAGTTGGAGTACGGCGTCCAGTTTTGGGCACCACACTTCAAGAGGGATGCAGAGACTCTTGAGAGGGTTCAGAGGAGAGCTGCTCATATGGTCAGAGACCTTCAGGCAAGGCCCTACGAGTAGAGACTGAGGGACTTAGATCTCTTCAGCCTTCTCAAGAGAAGGCTGAGAGGTGATCTTGTGGCTGCGTATAAATTCATCAGGGGAGGGCAGCAGGGAGTAGGAGATGTTCTATTTACTAGGGCACCCCCTGGAGTAAGTAGGAACAATGGCCTCAAATTGCTTTCCTGCCCAGGGCAGGGGATTGCACTCAATGGCCTATCGGGGTCCCTTCTGACCACATCTATGAGTCTGAAGTGACATAGCACTCTAACATATGCAATATTTTGCAAAGAAATTTATCTCTGTCTCTATAAAGCTTAAGCCATTGCAATACAAATATAAAAACAGGAAAAAAAAGGAAACTGATGGATGCATGCAATCTCAAGTAATCATTGGAATGCAACATGCACTTCAGTTATTTTACTGAGACCTGATTCATGACCAGGGCTCCTACTATACTAGGTGCTACATAAACACACATAGCAAAAAAGGAGTTTAGAGTTCAATTGGTCAAAATTAGGTTGAGAGTATGTGACATTTGGTGCCACCTGGAATTATGAAATTGGCTTGTGGCCTCATTCTAAATCCTAGGAAACAGGTGGTTGCCACAGAACCTGCCGTCAAACTGGCACCCTTTTGGCAGTTGCAAAGAGTTAAAATCATAGATCTGAAACTACTATTACAGCCCCCAAGGAAGAACATGTCTGGAGAAGCTTATTTTGCCACAGATGCATAATGGCATAATGTATCATCCAATTTATTCAATAGGTCACTTTTCAGACTGCCTCATTCTTAAAGGATATATCAACCTTAAGGATTAACCTCATATAAAGTAACCCTATATAAAGTAACCTTAAAGGTTACTTATATTAATATGGGGTTCTCCATTCTTGTATGTAGGAAAGTCACATATGTATATTGTTAACTTTAGTAGCAACCATCAGATTGTGAATGCCATGTGAGATATTGTCATTTGTTTATAAGCATACTTCACAACCAATTACTTCTGACTCTCCCAAAACAGAGTCCTTGATGACAGCTGTGCATCAAACCTGGAATTTTTCCAAAAATAGGCACTGAGTTATCATCTCATACATTGAAACAAAAGCAAAAAAAGCACCGTCATAGTTGGATAAATCAGGAACACTTGAACAGATTGTCTTCTGAACCTTTAATACATTTTACTCTTTCTTGGTTGAGCGTTGTCATGTAGACTCAGAGGACAATTGTTTTGGAAAATTATGAGGCACTAAGTGGAAATACTTGACTTAAGCCTATGAACTATTTGTACGTGGACCTCCAACTGACAATAATGGGAGTTTCATACACAAAGACAATACCTGGATAGTGAAATGAAAGTGTTCTAGCATCCGTAACTACTTGGGATGCAAGAAGATAATTTCCTTAGAGTCCAAGGGGGTCAGATACAGGGAGCTACCAAGAACTTTCATTAAGAGCTACCAATAAAAAAAAAGTGACTTAAAATCAATACTAAACATCTTCCACAATGCCATTCAGTCAACATTTTTTCTGTGAATTCTTCTAATGGCAAAGTGACTTCTGCACCTAGTGAGCATTAAAGAAGCACTGAGAAGCACTGGAGAATCATCATGTAGTGTACAAGTCTGGACAGTATCATTCAAAGTCATTCAACATACAGAAGTTGTAATAGGTACCAAGAAAGGACCATACTTTTTCCTTTTCCTTTCCTTTTCCTAGCATCTCTCCCAGCTAGGAAAGTTGGGGGCCATTCTGAATTGTTCCTAGCAGTAGAAACCATCTCTGCATGCAGACAGCATCTTCCACTTTCTCATCAATGTTAAATAAACTATTTTCTAAATTGATAAAAATTATTCATTAGCTTCTGTAAAAATAAACTAAAACTGGGAACAACTCTAAATACCCTGATGTCCCTAGCAACACATTTCTCTATTCCAGACTCAAAAGACCTTTCAGCCATGTTAGACAGACTACCTAGCCATTTTTCTCACCCTAGATTTCATAAGAAATGTTTAACACAAAGAACTTCTTGTCTTTAGTGGGACTACATACAAAAATAGAATGCTCACAGATGTGAAAAACATTTATCCAATCTCATTCACAATTGTGCTGAACACAGATTGTACTTTCTGGCTCATTTCATTCAAGGAAGTACCCAGCGTAGAGATGATGCAGTAAGTATTCAAGGACTTTTTTCCATTGGCAGTTAAGTATCCATTTGTCAATTCTTTATTAAAACAAAACAAAAAGTGGCTATAAGTGAATTATGCCATGTACTCTTAGGAATGTGGGCCCCGTTATTTCATTTATACACATACAAATATGGATCAAGGCCACTAAAGTAAAAGGAGTTACACAGAAAGGAAGAAGCAGGCCTAGTGATTTTTAAGGTGCTATCCTTAAATTTTCTTACTAAATGAACAGTATTCTATTTCACAGAAGGCAGTGATTTATTATAGTTGTAAGAACTCTGGAAAAGTATATTTAATCCAGATTATACATGAAGAACACAGACAGTATTGAGCATTGTGAAGAATGGCAGGAACTAAATTTGTGGTATGCATGGTAATATCCTTAAGAGCTACCACAAGAAAATAAAAGCCTTCAAGGGTGAGCAAGGAGATTTTCTTTAGAAAAATGACTCTAGCCTAAAGATTGAAGAAGAGAAGTTCAAAACGAAAAAGTTCAGACAGACTACAAGGGTGGGGTAAAAAAGGAAAAACTTGGATCACCAGGAAGCCAGACAATGCTGGTAAACTTGCATAAACATAGGAGAGTAAGAGGAAGAAAAGAGAGGAGCACCTTTGGGAAGTGGTCATTGGTTTTTTTCAGAGAAGCTGGCTACCAAATGGGAGATGATAAAGATTACTCTTAGGAAAGGACGAGAAACCAAAAAACATCCACTGATCTGACAGCACTGTGGTGGTACGGGGGATTGCACTCCATGCTTCCAGAAGTGCATCAAGGGCAGGCGGAGTGGGGCAATACCTTGACAAAACCATTACTAATTAATTTGAGTGAAAAATTCTTCAGCATCACTGATGTCTGATGCTTGCAACCTTAATGTTCCTAGCAACACATATTCATCTATGCCTATCTCAAAAGGCCTTTCAGCCAGGTTAGAAAGACTATCCAGTCATTTTTCTCACTTTGAAATACCTCAAAAGTATGAGGTATTTTAGTTACAATGTAAACTAAAAAGGACTTTTCTAATTATCTTCCTCTATCACTCCATATTTACTTTTAGCTCAGAAAGGTTCCTGAAGTCACCGTTTCATGCTTAGTACCTTATCTTTCAGGGACTGCAAACAGTTGAATTTTTAATTCAGAAAAATATATAAAATTAAATTTGTAGCAGTTTGAGGTGTGGAGTTGTCTTCTCCCTCTTCCTACATGAATCAAAAGTTCTGGAGGACAGCTTTCTTTTTACTACTCTTTGCATGGTACCACACACCATCTGTGTGTGTCAGTCATGTTTGCTTGGCACACATGAAATAATATAATGAAGTACTCTAGGCAGCTATGGCAATTACTGCCCTCAGGTGATTAATGTCAATTAATTTTTGGTCTTATGCCAAAACATAATTTGAGTTATGCTAAGAGTCCCAAAATGCAGTTTATCACATCATAGTGGTTCATTCAAAATATTATTCTAATTATTTTCCTATATTAAAAAAGCCTAATGTAAAATGAAGCAGCCTATTTTCTCAATACTCTGTTGCAACCTGATCTTTTTAGTCTCTTGCTTTTCAACTAAATTGCTGTTGCTAGTCAACGTCACTAAAAAGTTGGGTGCACTTCTGCTGTTTTTTGAGCATGCAGCATAAAAAGAGAAGTGGGCCCCAAAACATTAGATAAATAATGCTGAAAGGCACAACATAAAACATAATGGAACTTTACAGGTGCTGTCTTGCCTATTTACTCTTTCTTATTGCAAATTATATACAAGCATAGAAATGAGGTTTAAACCCATAAAATTAATATTATAAGCAATAGGAACCTAAAAGCTGTTTAAGCCAATTCTCATTCATCCTCTAGGCACTTACTAAAAATGCTAGCACAATACTTAAGTTTGTATTTGACAAGGTAATATTTAGCAAAGGATTTGTTTACTGGCTAGTCTGCTTCCAAATAGCTCCAATCTTAAACTGATTAGCAATTGCTTTGTATATTCCATGTTTAAGTGTGCGTGCATACATTTACACACCAGAAAACTTCCTTTGGTGAAAAGCTTTTTTGCCAAGATTCACCTCAGTAAGATTAGACAGAGACTGGAAAGTAAAAAAAAATCCAACCATTTGAAGCACTTATAAATGGGTGTCTTTAGCTCACTGATTGTGTTTCACAAGCTGCTGTTGCCCTCTAGTGTCCAAGCATAGCTTCAAAATTCACCAACAGAAGTAGAATAATCTATCAAGTTTCCTAACAGCAATTTTCTATTTAGAATAGCGTGATAAAGAGAATGAAAGAGGAGATACTTTCTTTAGTAGGTGCATATAAAATATCTTCAGTCCAGTAACTAAGAGTTTTTAAAATACTTTGTTCCTCTCAGAGCAGAAGTCAAATTTCAACCTCTTTACACATAGCTGATCTGGTCACTGGATGTGTACAACTTCCTGCCATACTTCTATTGTTAGCATGCCAGCAGTCTGTCTGCTGTCTGGCTTAGGTTTAGTGTTCTGACTTCATGCTTACCTACATTAACTAAATACAGCCCTAGAGGATGCAGGATACTAAAGCAATTAACACAATCCTTCCCCCAAGAGTCTCATTACCACAGTAGACTTGCATGAAGTTTTTAGGACTATGATTAATTTAAATATATATTAAGCAGCTCAACTGGCAGAGGTTATATTGAAGACTTCACACAAATGTGAACTTTTGCAACAGACACAATCAACTTCAAGTTTAGTCAAACAGTTAAGAAACAAGAAGTCATTTAGTTTCTGTTTATTTGTAATTGTACAAACCCATTACCTGAAAAAGTTATTCCCATGTTCCTTGCTAAAACCCATATAAACAGAGGAAACAAATAAATTGACTGTAGAGAAAGGAACAGCCAAATTCACAATTTATTCCCAATTTATTAGTTATTTCCTGCCATTCTCTTTCATTTCTAGCAATTCAAGGTCTTAAGTAATATTATTATAATCAAAACACATTAAGACCTAAAACTGTGGAGGAGTTGGTCATTAATGCAATAAGATTCACTTAGAGAAGCATTTCAACAACTTTGTTTTGCCTACGGTACACAATGGAATTGCCTTTATCCGTGAACAATGACATTTCTTGCATACAGCTGTTATTAGAATTAAGAATGGGGCCTTTAAGATATTTATCCTGAGGCTATTTCTGTACCCTTCTGGCTAGGAATGTAAATATCATTTAAAAAAAATTATCCATTTAACTTCTGATTATATCAGTTAAATGGTTAACTGATAACACAGCTGCTGCTGGGAGCCACTCCCAGGGCCCTTGAGGGGGAGGAGGTGCACAGCTCAGGTGAAGCCCTTTGCTGGGAGGGAGGGAACACCTGCAAGCACCTAATTGCTTAATTGTCATTAGGCTGCCTACTGTTTTCTTCTTTAACCTCATAGGCTATGGGTACTATACCCCCCCACACCCCACCCCCTCCCTGTCCTGCCACCTTCTGATTCCTGCTAAGGCATCACATGGCTTCCCTTCCCTGCAGGACTGTGTCAAGGCCCATGCAAAACAGTAACTGGTAAAATAACTTCTTACCACTAGGCTTATTGGTTAAGTGATCAATCATTTAACCTTTCACATCTCTACTTGTGGCTCAATCTATATTCCCTCTCCTCCTTTCCCCCTTCCAAAATAACCAACACAAATACCCAACCACAAAACACCTTGTGGATAAGTCACATCCTATTTAAAAGAAAAAAAATACATATTTCTCCATAAGATTAGTGCTCGTCTCTCTGCTGAAATGTTTGTTATTATGTGCCTGTCAAGTCAATACTTAAGGAACTGGGTGTTCAGTCAGAAATAGAGTTTCTAGACTTAATGGTTGTTCAGTGGTTCATAATGAATTGTAATGTTTTACAATCTTCCCCTTCAGCCATAATAAAAATCAGAAGACACGTGTTTATTCATTTCTATTGATTGCAGGACACATCTCTGAGCTCAGTGAATGTCATGTAGTCACAGTTTTCCTTTAAACTTTCTTATTTACCTGGAAGTCTTAAGCAACCTCCCATTCTCTACTCTGATGGTGGCAACTCCATTGTCTCTATCACTTGCAATCAGAACTCTGTGCATGCTCTTTTCTTGTCGAGTCATAGCAATTTAGGAATGAGTTGGATTAGGGGAAAAAATCCTTTACATGGATATGCCAAGTCAATAGGTAGTGCTTTTGTTAGGAAGACACTTAACTATGGGTTTAGTAGGACAAAGGCTGCCTCTGTGACATGTACAAAAGTCACTAGAGAGCAGAGACTGACATCCCCAAAGGAAAGGCAGAAACAAGACTGTAGCTTACAAACTTGGCACATGGCTTACAACAATTGTGGCAATAGCCAGCTGTATGCGTGTTGAGGAATTGAAGACGCATATCATTACATGGTTTAACCTTTCTTTTCCTTGACTTTACGGCAGATATTATGTATATGGTAAACCTTACTTCTTTCACTGTGGTGTTTTGAACAGGAATTGATTTGAACTTAGAGATCCTTTTTAAGGCAAGAGGTAGCATAGTAGATAGTATTCAATTACAGTAGTATTTGCACCCAGATAGCTTTGTAGCAAACTATATTCAATACACTGTGCTGCTTGTGCAGCTTTTTTTGTTTACTACCTAACCTGGTTGCATGAAACATTATATTAATCTCCTGAAATGTCCTCTCTCTGAAGTGTGAGGTCTTCTCTGCCTAACTTGGATTTTATTAAATGATAAAATAAAACAAAACAAAACAAAAATAAACAACATTTCACCATAGTTCAATTAAGTGAGGTTTGTTTTTTTTTCTGGGAGATGAAAAACCCTGCAAAACCTCAGAACAGTAATTCCATACCCCTCTTACAGCAAAAAGAGAACACCTTCCCCAGAACCTCAATACTAGGTTTCAAAAACTCATTATCTTCAGCTGCTACAGAAGGCTACACTTACTAGTGATTTATTATTTCACTTTTCTAAGCAATCATACGTCAGCATACATTCCATTGATCAAGTAGTCTAGCCTGGTATAGCGCCTTCTCCAAAAAGATTCAGACATTCTTCTGCCTATTAGTGTAACAGCTAATAACAAGAACATCAACCCAAAAAATAAAGCTGTGATGAGGCTACTCTTTTCACCAAAATGAGAGACAGCACTGCTTTGTGAAACATCATCTGACAAGTAGCCTTCTAAAGCAAGTTCCCCCTTAGTTTGGTGTGTGTTTTGAAAAGAATCTGTGGATTCCTTACTGGGTAAAGTAACACCTGAAAAAGAAAAGAGACTGGAGATGCTATTGGCAGCAACAGAGGCAGTCTTTGGCTCTATTTTGGTAGCAGATGTCCCTAGCTGTGCAGACACTGTAGTAGTTTGAGGATTTTTGATCATGTGGTCAATTTTACCAAAAGCAGTAGCTGTAGCACTGGTATGGGTGGTACTAGGTTGGGAATAGGTAGTGGGAGTGGTACTAGTGGTGGCAGGGTCAGCAGGGGCAGTAGTATTGGTAGTGGTGGTAGTGCTAGGTGCAGCATGGGTAGTGGCAGTGGGGGTGTTAAGTTCAGCATGGGCAGTAGTAGCATTGGTAGGAGGCAACAGGTCAGTCATTTTTTCACTTGGAAAAGAATCTGAGTTCTTAGGAGCTTTCTTCCCCTGGTCTTGAGGAAACTGTGAGTGCAATTCAGTATTATCTAAATGTTCTACTTCATGGTCCATGAATTCAGACATCCGGGAAGTGATATATTGCTGCAGAGAGACAGTTGGATTCAGGAGTATTGCCTGAATTTGAGGAGCATTTTGTGTCTTCGCAAGCTTTTCTCCATTTGAGTCATCACGTGCAAAGTGCAAGTTCTTATTTGTGAAAGGATTTTTTTTCAGAATCTGTGAATCTAAAAACAGAAAGAAAAATAGAGATTAATTTTTTAATCCACTTTTGCAACCAGTTGCTTTCTCCCTAGTAAAGTATCCAAAAAAGTATCCTATAAAAATAGGCCTGCCCTAAAAACACAGCAAGGAATCTGCCCACAGCATCAAGACTTTGCATTTGCCTGAGACAGTGGCGGGCAAAATACAGCCTGAGGGCCCAGTGGGGCTGCTTGTGGCTGTGCCAGCGTGGGAAATTCAGGTAAGAAGGGGGGAGGACTGCAGGGATTGCCCAAGTCCTCAGGGTGGGGCTGGCCCCTGCTGAGCCCCACGGTCCGGCCATGCAGCTGCAAGCTGGTAGGCGGGTGGGAAAGTGGTGCTGGGGCCAGGGGTGAGTGGGAGTGTGGGGCCTGCGCTGGTGTCATGGGGCCAGCGGCAGTGGTGGGGCCCAGAGCAGGATGGTAGGAGTGTGGAGCACAGGCTGGCAGGGGTCTGTGGAACCAGGCTGGGCTGCATCAGCAGCGAGAAGGGGGAGCTACATAGAGCCCTTGCTGGTTGGGACCCTGCGCTCCTGCCACCCTGCTCTGGGCCCCACCTGCGCTCCCACCTGGCTGCTGCTGGCTCCTGCACACCTGCTCACTCCCAGTGCCCCCGCCCCAGCCCCGCAGTACAGGTGGGGAGCAGTGCATAGCCCCGACCCCTCGTTTGCCTGCGGGGAATAAGCTGGTGCTCAGCATGGGGAAAAAGCGGGTCCCCCCTCCCCATGCCTGGCACTTCCCGCTCCAGCTGCTTGCAGCCTGCATGGGGCTGTCCTGCCTCTCCACCGCATCACTGCTGCCCCATGGGGTAGCAGTGGCAATGGAGAGCAGGCACAGGCAGCTCTGCGCAAACTTGGAGTGGCTGCAGCATGGGGTGCCGGCCACGGGAAGGGGGAGTGGCCCCTTTTGCCCTGCACTGAGCACCAGCACGTTCCGGAGAAGCTGCTGCTCGGCTTGGCGCGGAGGGAAGTGCCCCCCCCACTCACTGCTGCTGGGTAATATTTGGTGCAGCCACCCACCTGGAGCCCGTGCCGCAATCAGCTGTGGTGCAGCTGCTTCACCACTGCCTCTGGGCTGCCCAGCGCAGCAGCACTGGGCATGTGGAGCAGCTGCTGGGCAGCCAAGAGGCAGAAGTGAAGCAACTGAACCACAGCCTAGCGCAGCATGGGCTCCAGGCAGGCAGCTGCAGCAAACACTGCCCGGTAGTGGCAAGGAGGGTGGCTGCTTTCCTCCATCCTGAGCAGCAGCTTCTGCCAACCTGCTGCTGCCACAGCTCAGCCCTGACGGGAGAGGCCAGAGCTGGCGCAGGGCTCAAGCTAGTAGCGGCAGTGGAGAACGAGCTGGTGCTCAACGTGGGGGAAAAGTGGCTGCTCCCCTTTCCTGTGGCCAGCACCCCATGCTGCAGCCACTTCGAGCCTGTGCACAGCTGTCTGTGCCTGCTCTATGTTGCTACCACTGCTCCGTGGGGTGGCAGTGATGCGGCAGAGGGGCAGGGAGCCGAGCATGGGGACGCAGAGCTGCTTTTCCCCCACACCCAGTACCAGCTTGTTTCCCACCAGTGAGCACGGGGTCAGGGCTGTGTGCTGGCCCCCACCTGTACCACGGGGCTGGGGCTGGGAGTGCGCAGGCATGAGGAAGCTAGCAGCAGCGAGGTGGGAGTGCGGGGCCCATGCTGGTGTCCCAGGGCAACTGCTGGCAGGGTCCAGAGCAGGGTAGCAGGAGCGTGGGGTCCTGGCCGGCAGGGGCTCTACGGAGCCAGGTCAGCTCCCCGCTCTCCCTGCTGGTGCAGTCCAGCCTGGCTCCACAGACCCCTGCCAGCCCATGCCCCATGCTCCTACCACCGTACTTTGGGCCTGGGACATTGGCGCAGGCCACGCGCTCCCACTCGCTTTCACTCCCCTGCTGCTTTCCCCACTTTCCTGCCCAGCCACTCTGCACTACATGGCTCCTATACCCATATCCATACCCACACACACATCCATCCCCAGAAACCCTCAGATGCAATCACTTCTGCATATACACCACAAACCAGGACAAAAATATTTTTAAAATTAAATTAAAATATATTATTATGGGTGTTTGATTTTTAGTATGTAATTTGTTTTTCCTCCCCTAAGAAGGCAAACCCTCTTCCCCAAAGGAGTACTTCCAGGGGCAAGAGGAGGGACTTCCAGTGGCAAAGGTCAGAGGTTGGGGCAGGACTTCCAGTCCCAAGATGGTGACCGGGGGCAGGGCACCTGTGAAGGGGCGGGGCTACCCACGCGACCCTTGACCACTTGCCAAAACTCAGTAAGCAGCCCTCCATCCAAAATAATTGCCCGCCCCAGGCCTAGGATCACTTTTTCAGAATGTTTAGCAATAAGTATGTTCACTTACAGTTGTCACATCACAAATCAACATGCCTTTAAGAAACCTAAAGGTGCTGGGCCCCGTTCTTAATGGCTTCCTATCTTGAGTAAGCATTCAATTCTGTGCATTCGTGGCTCTTTGTTACAGGAGTGTTTTGCCTATTTACTGTGAATGTTTAAACTACTATTCATAGGTTAAAGACAGTGAGAGGCCAATCACCTTGAAGTCATTCTTAGCTTTTGCCAACTAAGGAGCAGAAATTACTAAGTCATACTTGCATTTACCCATGCATTGAAAGTAATGATCACAGTGTCTGAGCACCATACAATTCTTTTTTATGTAAATTTTCCTTCATGTAGAAGAGTACTACAGACAGGGACTGGGAACACAAAGAGCCTATCTGCCCAGTCTTATAGAAAGCCTGTGGTGAGGCAGGGCTTAAACCAAGTCACCAAAATTCCAGATTAGTTCTCTAACCTGGAGGTTGGCAACCTTAACCTGTGGGATCCAGCCCTGACAGCTATTTCATTTGGCCTGCAGAGCCAAAGGGCTTCTGTGGCATTTCAACAGCAGGGGGCCACATGGCTTTACCCACATGGCAGCTGAGCAATGGGGAGAAGCAGTGATGGCAGCACTGCAGGGGAGGGGGCATGGAGAGTGGTGACTGCGGTGGCAGCAGCACGCATCAGGTTGGAGGCAGCATATGCTTGGAACTAAGCTCTGTTAAAGCAGCCCCTCCTGCTCCAATGATTAGGGCAGGGATTGGCAATGTTTTAGAAAACCCTCTCACTAGCACTGCTTGACCTCTACCTCACTCAGATTCTTTGCGTACTTGGTGTAATGTTCTTAGCTTTTACCATGCAAGTGAACTTGACTTAGAGGCAACTTTGAGGCTTCTGTTTATACACAGGGTGGAGAATTTAGTCTTTGTTCTCTGCAAGAGGAAGCAGGAATTCTGCTTTTTTTTAAAAACAAACTAAATCCCATTTCCCTCCCCTCCCCATGCTATCCAATTTACATCTCTCATGGATGTATCTGCCTAAATTAGTCTAGGCTTGCTATTTCAATAGCTTGTTTATATGGAAGAAATTCAAAAGCATTGGTATGTTAGATTGGTACTACAAGAAATCAAGGACTTCAATATTCTGCAAGACCATGTTGTACTAATGCATGGAATTAGTGGCAACACTGGTGGAAGACTTTTATTCTTCTGTGACATGGTAAAACACAAAACCTAGGTGCAGTCTGCTGTGACCGTGCTTGTCAGTGAGTGTATCAGATGGAGCGTGTCATGGATCCTCAGACCAACCATGTACCAATGAACAGACTAGGAGGATGTTCCTATCTCCCAGCCAGCAGGAGAGCTCCACAGAAACAGGAATCAATGTAAAGCCTCCTAATAACTTGCAACCAAGAGAAAAAATATCTTTTCCTTCAGCAGATAGGAAGAAATGAAAGAACAGATAACAAGTGTGACAAAAGGTACCAGTGGGAAACATTATAAGGGGAAGTGGAACAAGAGAGTTCTTAGAAGCAAGCAGTGAGGTTCACCATTAAAAAAAAAATTATATTTGCCCTTCAAGTTCAACTGAATAAGGATTTAAGCAGCGCAATGCACAGCTGCAATATTGGAATTACTAACTAAAATTCGGTAGCAAGAGACAGACATGCTGCATGACAAAAAGTGACACTCACTTTCCTGCCCACTATTTCATTATGTTAAGATATTATATAGACCCAACAGGGAAAAAAACAACTTAACAATCAGCTGAGTAATAGTTCTTGGAAAGATTAAATAACTGGCAGAGTTTGTGTATTCTCATCAGCCAACAGGGATCTGGATTTATAGAAGGTATGGTGCCTCACCCTTGCCTCACTTCTAGGTTAAACAGGATAAGAATATACTTGAGCTCCCAAGCAAATACCACCCATACACATATAAAAGCCCATAAACCAAAATCTATCCACATGCCCAAGACTTGTATAACCTAGAATTCATGGTGAAATATTCCAGCACATCAACCAAAAAACCTCTTAAGAAAAACTGTTTTCTGAAAGAGAGCTACAGCAGCAATGAAAATGCCACAAAGATTCCTTTTGACAAAAGCCATTAAAATGTGGAAATGTGTGGCGAATGTCACCCAGATAACCTTAATTAACCTCAACACAGATAAAGAGACAAACAAATTGATCTCCAGATTTACGAATGATCATAAGTGACCCCGATTTAAAAAAAAAAAAAAAAAAAGATTAAAAAAACTATGCATGAAGGTCACATTTCTTCCTCCACCCCCTCGCCCCTCCCCCACCATGATTTTGACTTACAGCATCTCTGCAAAACTAACAAACTCAGAACTAGGCAGTCGCCTGACTCATTCACCACCGACGTAGTTCAGGATACAAACTCAAGCTGGTGTACCACTCCCTTATCAGCAAACGGAGGTATTTTCCTGTCTGTTCTCTTGCAGACGGATATCAACTGAGCACATGGAGAATTTAGAACCAATTTAGATTCCATTTGTCTACCTTAAAAATTAATACACATATGGACATATTTAAAGTTTTATTTTAAAGGCTCTGCCATTCATAAAACAACAGCTACTTCCATAGCCCCATGGTTTCTGTGGGTCATAAGGAAATAAATATTTGAAATACAAGGAACAGAAATATCTACTTTAACTGCTATTTTCCAAAGTTGGAAAGGGCATGTTGAGCAGCAAAGAACAAAAACAATTATGTCCTAAAACAAATTGAAAAGGCCTCATTTAAACAAGAAACAGAATAAGAGAGGTCTTTGTACTTGCAGGTAGATATGAATCTACCTGATTCTTCCATACCAGCTTGTTACAACAGGCATTTTCTTCCAGACTATGCAACACAATGTATTCCCAGAGCAAATTATCTGTAAATTATATCTGGTTTACAGAAAGTGATTTCTATGCATACTATTCATAATGTCTCATTATTATTAATACCAGTGATGTATTTTACTAGCATGATTGTTAATACATAAAAATCTTGTCAACTGAGATTAATATTTTAAGGATAACAAGTGATATACCAACTAATTAGGAAGCAACATCCCATTTCTCCGATTTTTAGTGTGTTGCCTAACAAACAAGGAATTAACCAAGAGACAGCAAACGTGATCATCTAAGCCACCACTCCTTTCTCACTGCTGGACAAAAGGCTGAGGAACAAAATCCCTCTGGCTAAGACCAGGCTTTTAGACAAACCAACAGACTAGTGTAAGATGTTGCATTTGAGTAAATCTGACTATGCAGTTTACAGGCTATCAGGGCACTGCCAATTCACTACTTTCAAACAACAGCCAGAAAAACTGAGGAGCATTTGTGCAGGATTTATGTTGTGAAGGGAGCAGAAGACAGCAGGGAAGAACACAGAAGGGTTTCTTATCATCCTACATGAATATTTCCACCTTCTTCAATGAAGGCAACATGGAAGAAGCATGTCAGCAGACAGGACTTGGGGAACCTAGTTCTGCAGCCAGTTCTGCCAGTAGCCGATTGGTTAACCTTGGGCAAGTCGTTAAACCTCTCTTCATCTCACTGTTCCTCTTTTTGAGAATGAAGATAGTGATAAAACATTTTGAAGGAGGTCTGCAAGTTCTACTGACACAAGACACTACATAAAGAGCTAAATATCCATACACTTTGCACTGTTAAAAATGCCTAAGAGGAAGCACATGTTTTACACATGCCAAACAGGAAGCCAAGTCTAGGTTAACGGGCCTCTACATTTTTAGGAGATAAAAATGTTTTGATAATTTCTTTTGTTTCTATTGTAGATAGGAAGATGTTCAGAGCAAGGACTTGGTCTTACATGATTGTGAAATGCCAGGTATGCTTGTAGCATTACAGTAGATAATACTGGTCCTGAGGAAAATTGGTATGTGCTTTACTGTTCTCTTTCTTTAAAATTAAAACAAAAACAGTATTTAAGAGAAGACCTGCAAAATCCTCTCAAATGGCCTGATAAACTCTCCCCCCATCACCAGTCTCTGCTCTTCAAAGAAATGATTCATGGTATTCTACAAGCATTTTTAGTAGGAATCCAGCAGTATCATGGGTGGCTGAACTTGTGGAGTTTTGTACAAGAAGGCTACATCCCCATAAGTGGGAACACATGCTTTGTGGCAACTCAAAGGCTTTTGAGGCACCGCAAAATGCACAGAGAGCATGTGAATTGGTTCACCACGCTGCATATTTGCAGCTCAGTGACAAAATTAGATACTAGGAAATTCAAATATCTAAAAAAAGCACAGAGTAAAAAAGCACTGCTGTGTGCGCTGTCCAAAACCAGAGCCTGGACAGCCAGAACCATACTCTGGCTGCTGTGGCAGAAATGCCACTGTCGGTGCCCCTCTCCAGAGATCTGTCTCTGCCAGCCTGAGAGGCTGCGATTGAATCCCTCACGGCAGGGATCTCCCACCTTGTCTGCATGACAAAAGCCTGGCGCCTGGGAGGTGATGCTCTGGTCACCTGGGCAGGGGTGGGGGAAAAGCCCGGCCCTGCGTGCGGGCCCAGGTAGCCAGGGATGCTTGGCAGATTGGTCGGTTTGTAGTCAGTATTGGCAGCTTCGATTGGACCGGGCTGCTGAGGTCAGAGAGGTTATTTAAAGGCCCGGG
>NW_005842529.1:678473-686067 GCF_000455745.1 Alligator sinensis
CTCGGAGCCTGGAAGGTGGGCGGCGCAGGGAGGTGGGCGGCTCAACGCAGGAGCGCCCCCTACTGGCCCGCCACAGCTGCCAGCCACGCTCTGTGTGCCCGGATCGCCATCGCTACAGCCCCAGGAGGCCGCCAGGACCCTAGGTAAGGCTACTAGGGTGGCCCTGTCACAAACAAGTAAAACCATTCAAAACAGTTTTAGTCTGCACTAGGTTAACTAAGAGTTAACTAACAAGAAGATAGTAACAGTTTTTTTGCTGCGCATGTCAAAAAGAGATCTATAACTGCGACACTAACAAGAAACGAAACTTAGCCCATGATTTATGATTGGTCAGGGTGAAAAGGGATAGCCCTGCTACAAATCCCTAGAGATAATTGGCGATTCTAATTAAATTTATGATGTGGCGAAAAACAATTGGCTATCATACAAACAAAACACTGCCACAGTTCCGCAAAAGGGGGAGACAACTCTGTCCGCACCTTGGAGTAAATCTGACAATTTGATCAGTTGTCAGCGTCTTCCCGCCGCGACCTCCCTGGCGTACCCTTGACCCACATGCCCGATAAGCCGGCCCGTATATATGTCTGCAGAACGACCGAACGAACTCTAAGCTGTAACTAACTAAGTATATCTGACCTCCGTCTTTCACCACCTTGACGGCGTGAGTAAATAATCTTGCTTTGCAACCGATAAGCGTCCGCCTAATTAATTCCACTCCATGCGTCACAAGTACCCACCTGACGAACCCTTAACTGCCCAGGTGGGAGTCAGGGAGAGCTGCTGGCCGGCTGCCCTGGGTCCCGACAGGCCCCAGCCTCCCCTACCTGGGGCAATTGGTTGCATGCCACAGTGCACATACAGGGGCATTCTACGTATCTGTGTCACTGTTAGTTGTCCCCTGGGAAATGCACATGCGTGCTCGTGAGGACATGCCTGAAGTGTTTGAAAAGCAACCACTTTTTTGAGCTAGATCTAGGAGACATTTTGTTTCTGGAGGCACCAAAAGGTTCTGTGGTTCAGTATGATTTGTCTAGCTTTGCAACAAGTTGGCCCCAATATTTTAATCTTTAACTAACAAAGAGCCTTTTTAGCTCTCCTATAGAGATTCCTATTTGAAAAAGGAAACGGACTTGAACAGTGTGTCAGAGAGCAGGTAGCTTGACCTTTTGACAAACTTTTCAGAGACAGTTATCAGCAGTGACAGGAAAACAAGCTAACATGCAATATTTCTACCATTTAATATGCACAGAAGTCAGTAACTGCACAATCTAAAATGGATGCCACATGCAAACAAGAGTAACTCAGTAGTTGCTGTCACAACCCAAAGGGTGTGATTTTTGTTTTTGTGTGCTTCGGCACTGCTAAATTGTTCCCGCTAAATTACAGCTTCTTTGCACGGTGGAGTTTTCTGCTGCAAAAGAGAACCCAAGGGAGAATTTCCCGCCAATGTGAAGCTTTCTTTGCAGGGTGCATTTCTTTGTTGCAGCACAGAAATGCTCGTTGCAAAGAGTTCCCGCCATTTGTATGCTAATTCAAGCCCCATTATTGGCCAGTTCTAAATTATGCACACGTGGCGGCTAGTGATTGGCTTGCTAGCCGTATAAAAGGCTTGAGTGGTTTCCGCCCAAGTTGGAGGACTCCACGAACACCAGGAGGAGGAGACTTCACGCTGTTGGAAGATCTCTAAGCGCTGCGGATCCTTACGGACCCAGCGCATTTCAAGCAGGCAACAGAGGTCTGATCAGCCTCTAGCCTCTCCCTGTCGCCGATAGATTCCTAGACGTATCCCTCCCTGTGCGCAAAAGAACCGGACCCACGGAGCCTAGCAAACTTCGTGTGAGTTCAGCTGGAACAACTGACATAGTTGTTCAGACGACCGGACTACCTCAGAGCACAAGTTCCACGGAGCCTAGCAAACTTCGTGTGAGTCTATTCAGAGCTCTTTCGGACGAGCACTTTCTTTGGCTGGCATGACGGGCTCGCGGTTTAGAGCCTCCAACCGGACGGGCTAGAAGAGTGTTCACGGGACAGAACTCTAGTCCACCTCTTATCTTTTCTATCTGCAACTGTAACTCAAGCAAGTTTTCCTGCCTGCACTGCAACCATCTTCGGTGTAAGTAAACAATCTTTAAATCTACTGCTACGAGTCCGTGCCTAATTCTAGCTTGACGTGCGCCCTCTCCGACCCCGCATGCCCGGGCTGCTGGCCACAGCCCACGCAGAGCACAAAAACGGGCCTGGCTCGCGCCTAGCCCGCACAGTTGCGTCTTTGTTAGGACCAAAGCTTGAGCAAAGAAAAACATTCCTTTTTCTCTTTGTAGCTTTCACATACTCCTGGGTGGGGGGAGGTGAAAGAGTTGAGAAATTAGTACTTTGACAACTGTTGACTTTTACAGTGGCAAATGAAGCCTTAGAGTCCTACCCTTCCCACATGGTATCTTATTCCTATCCCATTCTCTATATTACACTGTTGTTGATAGAGTCAAGGTGGGCAATTTGCCTAGACAACAACAAAATTCCCTCTGAAGACATTCACTCCAAGACACTGAAAAAGGTACTCTCTGCAAGACTAACCATGCTAAATATATAAACTTCTACAAGAAGGCAGTCTCATTTCCAATTTGTTTTTTGAAGGGTCAATTCTGGTGCAAATTTATTTTGGCCAGTTTGCTACATTTTAATAGCCAGTCTTAGTACAACCAATACTTAAGCACCAGGGTGCACAGCATATTACAGACAATAAGAGATTCCCATTGTTTCTAGTGTGCAGTGTGGCCTCAAGGAAGTCACTTTATACCTTTTCTTCAGTTTTCCAACCAGAAAAATAAGAAAACTCCCACTACTGCTTACTTACTGTCATTATGAGTTTTAACTAATATTTATCCAGTGTTTTCCTCATCTATGGCACTCATCACTATGGTATGAGCCCTTTGAACATAAAAGAGCTACAAGAGGATTCAACTTCTACTGCACTGAGCAGTATTCTATATACACAAAGGAAATTTCCTACAAATAGGGAGAACGTCAAGCTGCAAGGAGCATTCTTTTTGTTTTATTATTTAGGAATACATCCCTGGCCTAAAGAGCTTATAGTCTAAATAAAAAGTGTACACATGAAAGATGGAATAAAGAATATAATTTAAAAATGCATTTGTATTCATTAGGTCTCCGATTGTCACGTTGCAAGTTTTTTTAAAATCTCTCTCACTTGCTTAAAATAAAGTTTTAAATTTACTAAAGAAGGGTAACTGCACTGCACCATAGGAGTTATATCCAGTTGGTCCATGAAAAAGTCTGGCTGCTTTATAGCCCCATTCTTCACATCCTATGAGTAGTATTCCCAAATCAAAATTTTTGGGTTTCATATGAATATTTTCAGTTATTGATTTTTCACAACCTAGTTTCCTTGACCAGTTATCACATACACCTGTATGTACAAAATATGTGAAGTACAGATCGGTGATGAGCTGCTTTTACAGTTATTTACCTCTAATTATCCTGTAGCTCACAAATCCTTCAGCTGGTTTCATTGGACAAGCTTCCCTACTAGGACAGTAGAAGAGGTAGCAGTTTGGATACTTGCCTATTCTTCTAGCATCAAAAATCATCAAGTTACATTTCTTGTCTCCTGCAAAACAGCATATATTTAGTTAAAAAAAAAAAGAGGACTTTTTAAAATCTGTCCATTTTTATGATAATAAGAGCTACTTCGCTTATCTAAAACCTTTCAGGTGAGTGTGAAAGGAAAAGAACTGATGTATCATCCATTCAGGAGAAACTTCTTTACTGTTAGGATAGTGATGTAATGGAACAGACTGCCTAGGGAAGTTGAAAACCTCCAGTGAAGGAGACTGTACAAGAGGAGGCTGGATAAGCGTTTGACAGGCATAGTTTAGGAATACCATTTCTGCATTCATGTAGCAGACTGGACCAGACAACCCTTTCGGTTCCTCACAATCCTATGATTCTATGCAAAAAAAATTATGGACACCTACTCTGTCCTGTACAAGTGAGTTAGGAAAAATAATGCAATGAGCCCAATCCATAACCCATTCCTAATGCAACTGCTGAAATTCAAACCAAAACGTTATTTGAAGATTAGACTTCAAGGCATCATTTTTCATATTAGGCTTTGCCTCACACGCATCTGATAAATTTCAAAGGCTTGTAACTTTTGAACAACTAGAGAAAGAAAAACTTCTCTATCTCCACCTTTCCCCTCATTACCTAAAGAACCTTTTGGTTTATTTCTGTTTTCTGATTAATCTTGAAAACTACCACTGCCATCTGCTGCTGCTGTTTCATTTGGGCTGCTTACAGACATTAAAAAAAACCCAACAAAAAACAGTGCTTTACTTTACTGCCAAGCCCAGCACATGCCCAGAAGAGGCACTGCATTTGTTGGACCCAGCTTGCCCAACATCTTTTTAGTTCATGTGCCTTTTCTGGCACTTTTATCTAATAGCTAATTGAATCAGCTTTAGATAAAAGCACCAAAAAGCCCTGCTGAAGCACCCGATCTGTACAGATGCTGTGGAGTCAGGTTGAACTAGCGCGCTGCTTTTTCTGGTAAAGTGTGAGTTTATTTTTGCGGGGTTTTTTAAAATGTCTGTAAGCAACCTTGTTTCTAAACTACTGATGGAAAGCAACATTCATAAATTAAGGTAGGCATTCTAATTTTTGGTCACTCTAAGGACAGCATAAGTCTGCCACTTGATTTTTATTTAGCCTACTGAACAAACAAGTTTATGGCTTCTGTATCTGGGAGGTAAAGTGTCAGTGTTTAAAACCATTGAATGTGCTTAAAGTATGCACAATAAGTATGTACATCCATAAAACACAGACCTAAGTATATTAAGTTCTAATTTAACGGATGAATATGTTAAGGAAAACATACCCAATAATCACAAGATTGCAACAGTCTTGGTATGAAAAGCAGGGTAAATTTACACTTTCCCTCCTTGAGAGCTGACTCTAGCTCATCCTCTCCCTGCCTGTCATCATAAGCACTGATAGACATGAAGAACGATCAAGGGAGAACAGCTTACCTGATACGTTTTTTCCTATGCAGCAAGCATTAATACAAGCTTCTGGTGTTGAAGTATATACTGGCTCTATCCCCTTGATGTCATTTTTGAGAGATGCCATCACATCAACGATGACATTTTCCATCTTCTCCAATGAGCAATTTTGACACAGGGATGGCTCAGGTATCATAGCACACAGCATTATTAACGTGCAAAGATGACACAAATTTAAACTGAGAAACATTTTCACTTGAGTTGGATTTATTCTTTTTTTTGTCAGGAACAACAAACTTCTTGTTGTTTAACTTCAAAATAATCTCACTTTAGGAAGAATGCGTAACTGTCACCATCTCTAGAAGAGAAGTAAATATATTTAGTACTGGATACTGTTTTAAAGGAATTAGGCTTCCATTAATCAAAATTAAGTTTTAAACACATTTCAAGATCTTGTCAGGACAAGGAACAAATGTTAGTGCTTTTTTTAATGTTTAATCTGAAAAGGTAATGGAACAAATATTATATATTAGATGCAAAGTTATTTACTTCTCAACAACTGTCGTGCAAGATGCTTTCGAATTGTCCTATTTTAAAAAAAAAGTTACATTTCTCAAATTAAGGAGTGGTAGACACATCATATGAAAATATAGCTGTGTTTATGAGGCACTTACATGGCTGTCTCCATGGTAGACTCTGAATGTCTTATAAAAGGTATCATTTTGAAATCAAGAGTTCTAGTTTTTTGTATGCCTTATAATCCAAAATGCATTTACCTTTACAACACCTCTGCCTCATGAAGCAGGGAACTAGTATCCCTTTTTTTCTAAGGCCAAGTAAGGCACAAAGACACTAAGGCCAGGTACAGACGTATTACACTTATACTGGTAAAAGTAATCGGAAACCAGTCTATACCCATAACAGAACAGAAGAAGTTCAGTGCACACAGACTGGTTTAAAAATGATGGAAGCTGGTCTGAGATTTGTCTTTCCCCCGCCTAAATGTGCATGTGTGTTTGTTCACTCTGATTTAAACAATTTAAACTGATTTATAGGAAACAGCATAACTTGTATTGATTCCTCCTTGAGCTTTTTGAATGTCTGTACCTAGCCTAAAGTACTAATTCAATGTCACTCAGGGATCACAGCTGGCATTCAATATTGGAATGACCTTCCTTACTCTTGCTTAAAGATGCCCAGGACCCCAGAAAAATGTCAAAGGGAATCTGCACTGGAAATGAGTGATTGAGGGATTACTAGTGGGACCCAGAGCTGCTCATGACCTCACTCTTCAGCCTAACTCTGGTAGGTCAGTGATTCTCAGTCTTTTCAGAGGCACCTCATTCATAACCTCTTTGAATTTAGCAGCAGCCCATTTTTTAGTTCTAAAAAACCAACTGAGCAATTCTTCTGTTGCAAAAAAGACAAAAAGACCACAACAGGTCAGAATGTGTTTGACACTCTGGATTCCTAGCTGAATAAAAAACATCCTGGGTTTACCTTGCACCTCCTGTATAGGTGCTTATGCACCTAACCATGCTAATATTACATAGTTCCCCTAAAAGGATACATAGCACCTCGGCAAAGAATCACTCTGGTAAGTCAATAGGAAGTAAAATCTACTACGTAACCTGCTTTGTGAAGCGAGTTAGTCTTTTCCCCGCATCATAGAAGAGGTGGGCAGCCACAAAAACCCCAAAGATACCATCAAAACTTACCAGAGGGAACAAAAAAAAACCCAAACTCACTAAGAGGGTGGTGAAGCACTGGAACAGGTTACCAAGAGGTGGTGGAATCTCTGTCCTTGGAGATTGTTAGGGCCAGGCTTGACAAAGCTTTGGCCGGGATGATCTAAGTGGGGATGGTCCTGCTTTGAGCAGGGGGCTGGACTAGATGTGACCTCCTGAAGTCCTTTCCAGCCCTAATTTTCTATGATTCTAAGGCTAAGCTCTGAAGAGTCCACTAGCCAGGCAGGCATGTGCAGTACCCTTACCTGTGCTGCCTCCTCCTAGGGGGCTCAAGAGCCACAGATCTCAAGGCATTTAATCTGTGCCAGTCTCAAGCACCACCTTAAAAGGTAACAATGATTTTGCAACCCTGCCTGGAACTGGGAATTCACTGAGGCTACTAGAGCCACCTCACTGCCCTCCTCCCTGTCACAACCCAAAGTTGTGGTTTTTCTTGTTTGTGTGTGCTTTGGCATCGCTAAATCATGTTCCCGCCAAATTGCAGCTCTTTTGCATGGTGGAGTGTTCTGTTGTAACGGAGAACCCGTGTGCAGGAACTTTTCCCGCCAGTTCTGTAGCTTTCTTTGCATCGTGCATTCCTTTTGCATTATAGTGATGCACGATGCAAAGGAGTTCCTGCCATTTGTATTTAGATTCGTGCCACATTATTGGCCGGTTCTAAATGTAGGCATACGTGGCGGCTTAGCTATTGGCTTGCTAGCCGTACAAAAGGCTTGGGTAGTTTCCGCCCAAGTTGGAGAGAGAGAAAGCATGTGGAGTTCGGGAAAGGAGCGTGAGGATTTCTAAGTGCTGCTGATCCCTACGAACCCAGCTTTTTCCTTAAGA
>NW_005842529.1:686460-694343 GCF_000455745.1 Alligator sinensis
CAGGAGAGAACTCGCACATGGCGACCCAGGCGGGATCGGGAGAGGGCCCGCACACTCCCCAGGCACCAGAAAAGGAGCAGCAAGATGTGGGCTTCATGGTTCCAGCATGAGGCTTCTAGCCACTTCCAGCCCGAGCAGACAGTGAGCACATCTACACGTTCATTAATGCACACCAGTTACTGGTATCCAGGTTGTAGCCCTGTTGGTCTAATGAAGTACTAACTGTGCAGTAGCTAGTTACTGTGCAGTAGTGCAGGCGCATGCTTTTCTTAGTGATGCTTACTGCACAGTACCCTAATACTACTGTGCTGGGCAGTAAAACATTAGCCCAATTTTTGCCTGCTACTGCACAATGTTATTAGGCTACTGGGCATTAAGCATCTTGTGTAGATGCACCCGAGGAGAAAAAAAACTCCAGAAGGAGCAGAGGGAAGAGGAGGGCACCTCACACGCTGGTCCCCTCAGGAGGCCAAGCCAGGGCTGGGTGGGGGGAGCAAGCCTCCTCGGGGAGGGAGGGGAGAGCCGAGGAGCCCTCGGCGTCAGGCAGGGAACGGGCAAGGGGAGCAGGCGCCCGAGGGGAGCGAGATCCGGGAGTCGGGTTTCAACCCGCCCCCAGCTGCCTGGCGCGCGGACTCACCTCGCAGCCTCCGGCCCCGGGCGCTGGGGAGCCGCCGCCGCCGCAATGCGAGGGGGTCCGGCCCCGCCACCAGGCTTGAGTGCACTCCCGCAGCTGATCCCAGGAGAAAGTGAGTGAGTTAGGACTAGTCCCGCCCTCCCCAGCTCAAGAAGCATGAGTCAGCCCTAGCCAAAGCCAGGCTAGGATTTTTTTCAAAAGCATTTCAGACTCACCTGACGCCTTTCATTTCCTTCCCAACCCGAGTTGAGGTTGTTCCGGGAAAGCCGCGCGCCTGGCCGAGTCCTGAGGCGGGTGCCCGGCAGGACGCGTCCGGCCCCGCGGACTCCCCGGGAAACCCCAGCGCCGACCCTCCCCGCTCTGCCAGGCGGGTCCGCAGCTGTTCGCCTCAGGGACAGCCAGCAGACGCGGAGCTTCAGGCCAGGGGACGACACCCCGGTGTAGCCTTCTCCTCGCCAACTGAGAAGGGCTCAGTGAAATGCGGCCACATCCACTTGTTGCGGAGTTAATCCCGGGGGGGCACAGTCTCGGCTCTCCGCACCCGTCCCCGCCTCCTGCTGCAGCCTGCAGACTCCAGGGGTTTTCAGCCTTTTCTAGACGCAAGGCATCCCTGGAGAGACTCAAGGCCTTGCGTCTAAAAGGTCCTGCAAGGCCATGGAAAGTGCTTTGAGTCTAAAAAAGCTTGAGAACCACTTACCACCAAGCAACTTAGAGGTAAAAATACTTTTCCAACTTTCTCTGATCCTAATCTGCACAAAATGAACTGTTCCAAACAGATGACTTTACCAAACCTTCAATTCTCCTGCAAAATACAAATTTTCATTTTTACCTAGGAGAACTTTTACAAACTGTGCAATCTCCTATGCCTGATGAAGGGTGCCTGTGCCAAAAAGCTTGCAAATAAAGACTTTTTTTTTTTCCAAATACCAAGTTGGTCTAATATCACACATTACCTCTGCCACCAGGTTTGATTCCTTGAGTCTAAAAAAGAACGGCTGCCTTCAGCTAGACAGGTGAAGGGGCATCCTGTCCACCCTCCAGTGGAAGCTGTAAGTGTGCAGATGCCTGGGCCTGAGAGGAAAGCATTAGAGGGAGCATGGCTCTATAAACCTAATGATGGAGGTAGCCCACTCTCTTTGGAAGGGAAGACCTGGCTGGATTCCAGTTTGTGCCTGCTAATTGTTCGTTATTGGCTCTTTAATACAAAATGCAAAAGCATTCCCTAGAAAAGAGACTACTCTGAGAAGTGCTGCATTAATACACCTATACTACTTCCAGTACTCAAGCTACCTGGTTTAGAGAGAACTGAGCTACCCCTGCACAACATTACACTGTGCCATATAGACATACTCTGAAAACAAGTCATTTTTTCTGTGCCTCGATTTCCACATCTGCAGTATTATACTACTTACTTGATCAATGTCTGAAGTACAGTTTAAGAGCCTTGGATGGAGACAGTGCAGCATTGGTGGCTACAATATAAACTACCCCATGCTGCCCTGCAGATGTCTTATTCCTGAGCTGGATTTGGGCTGGTAAACTCTGTAGATGAAGCACTTAGCTCCACCAGTTATAAAGCAACAGTAAAGAAACATGGAAAGAGCTACTTCCTTTTAACACTGAACAAGGAACTTTGTTAGAATAAGGGAAACAGTAAAAAGTTGCCAAAACTTGAGATTTAATTGCGATGCTTAATGTTTGATGTTTTGCTTAAAGTTACAGCTCCTGGAGTTGCATGAAAATGGAAACTCTGCAGCTTTAACAAAATGAGTACCCAGTCTTTGTGGCTGTGAAAAAAATATTTAGATATGTGGCCTGAGTGTGCCCTAAAGGACCCTAAATGCCAAAAGCAAACAAAAAATAACTTTGATTTAATAATCTACTGAAAAAATCATACTTACTAAGCCAATGTAATGATTGTTGGATGTTTCTGTTTGGCAGACATGCAGTAGTAGCTGTAAAGCTAAGTTTCTGCCTAGTAGTTTCCATAACCCTCCCTACATAGTTTCCTGCTACATTTATAAAGAAGCAGCAAACCACATATTCTCTCATGCATTCAGTTTCATTGATTATTTCCAAGCTTCTCATGGAGAAAAAGGTAGAATAAAAACTATGTAAAATAATCGATTGAGTCCCTTGATATTGTTTAGGTCTCAGTAATGAAGTGTCATAAATGTATATTCTAATATTGACATGCAACATTTGTATGTACTTGCAAAAACTATCTTAGCTCGGAGCTGACAGACTTAGGAGCAATGTTGTTGTCTCCCATCTAGGTGAAAAATACAAAACTAAAATAATTTGCAAACCTAATATATTTATTTAAATTAAAAAACTGCTTAACCATATTTTAAGTGTTACAAGGAACCAAATGTTGATTTTTTTTTTTCCCTTTTTCAAGCACAAAGGCCTCATATTCATACATACGCTGGTAAATAGCAGATAAAAACCTTGACTATTCAAAAAATATTTAAAAGGAGAACAGAATAGCCTTTTGGGAGGAAAGAAGAAAGTAAGTCACAATATAAATGGATGATATATATTTAAAACAAGTGATCTGTTTATCCATGGAAAATGTGTTTGCACAATCAAAATCTTTACTCTTACCAGAAATTAATATTTGGGTCTAATCTACAAGAAAATAAATATTTTGCCCAAATAAAAGTTGTGTTGTCACCTTGAAAAAACACACTACTCTTTGAAATCAAATGTGTGAAGTTCAGTCAATCTAATTGTATAATTTGTCTGAGGTCAACTAATGATGTTACAGAACATGACTCTACTTCTATCAAAACATATGCACCTGCTTAACTTTATACACTGTTTGTTTGATGTCTGTTATGGTTAATGGAACTATTGAGACATGAAATATTAAACATGTGTAAATCTCTACAGGATCAAAATAGTAATGGGACAGACCGAATCGTGCCAAAAAACTTTTGATCGCTTTTCCAGGAAAATAATTCTATAGCTGTGAAATAGTTTGTTTTTGTTTGTATTCATATTTATTAATTTAATCGTAACACAATACAGATTATTATTATATTGCAAATACATTATGATACAGTTCATAACCACAATAAGGTGACCCATGTCTTTTAGCAGCCTTTGTGCCACATGGAATTAAAACTTGTGGTAGAGATGATATATTTTATTAAATCAACTAGATATTTAAAAATATATATTTATTTGCAAGCTTTCGGGCACTCTCACCCTTCCTCAGGCATAGAATGCAAAGCATGTACAAATTCTCCTAGGTAGAAATGAAAAATCATATTTCTCAGGAGACCTGAAGGTGTTGTAAGATTTGATTGGAATAGTTCATGGCATAAATAGCCATATGATGAGGTCTAAAAAAGAAGAGGAGGATTGCCAATCTTGCCATCAAAATAAATCCTAACGGGGTTGGTAGAATCAAGGGAGCAACTTCAGCTCAGAAATAATTGTGTGCTGGTGCGCCAAGTTATACTCAGAACTGTACAGAGTCTAGAGTTCTCACCCAACAGAGAATGGATTTGTCCAGAAGCCAGTGCTGGCACTGTTATTCTGGATTAATAGTTTTGTCTTTAGTTAAGGTTTAAGAATTTAATTTTTATTAAAGGAATTTGCCAAGATATATAGTTTTGTTGCTGTTTTTTGTTTTTGCTGGATACAAGAAAAATGAAGTAAAACTTCAAAGTGGATTCCCCCCTTTCTCCTTACTTGTGAATTTTCTGTCTTGGCTGCCTAACCCTGCTACAGCGATAAAGGAATGTTGTTTCCTACATGTCATTACCTGCTTATTTATTTATCAGACAGATGGTACTTACTTTTAAAGAGGTGGCTGCTCTTTTTCATTGATTGAACAAACAATATTAAAAAAAAAAAAGAAATTAGAACAATGAAGCTGTGCTGATTTTATTTGTTAAGCTGTCCAGAAGAGATTTAGTCCCTAATGCAGTAATGATGACAGAGATTTCCTGCTGTCCTTCCTCAAAAATGTTTGTGCAATTTGGGAAAAAAGGAATCAATATATACCCAACTGAAAAATGGTATGTGAATTAACACCAACTCCGCAAACACAAAAACAGGTGTAACTGCATTGCTGCGAGTTCCATTGGATGAATTTCCTTGTGAGTTTAGGGGAATCAAGAACTTGTCCATCCCTCCTGACATGATCAGACACCCCCAACAAATGGATCCCCCTTTTCATAAAAATCAAAACCTAACGAAGACAGACAAGGTTCTTTGGGTAGATGTGATATCTTTCATTAGACCAACTACATAGTTGGAAAAATTGTTCTTGGCAAGCTTTCAGGCACAAATACACCAGACTCCCCCTCTGCCTGAAGAAGGGTATTTGTGCCTGAAATCTTGCCAAGAACAATTTTTCCAACTATGTAGTTGGTCTAATACAAGAGATCACATTTACCCAAAGAAACTTGTCTGCCTCTGTCTTTAGACCAACGCAGCTACAACCAATGCTTCCAAAAAGCAAACAAAGAAACGTTCTTAACCACAGCCCCCTGAATGGGAGAAAAGCCAGCTATTTCTTAATACCATTCACTCTTGCTAATCTTATTTTGCATGGAAGGAAGTTGCTCGGATACTCTGCACATGGGTGTCTGGATAAAACCCCTCTGAAAGCTCATTTAGATCTGATACCCAGCTCTGACTGCAGGATCCCTGCTAGGTTAAATATTCAAGTCTAACTTTAGCTTCTCACTCTCATTTCGATCAATGCTTTAAAAAGCCTTCTTCATTTTCTTTTTTTTTTCTTTTTCCCTTCGCGCTCTCCGTCTCTGCATGCGTGCATTTGGCAGGCAACCCCTTGGCTAGCACATTTCCCTACTCCCAGGGACTGAGGTCATCTGATGCACAGCAGCTGCCTCTTTAAGCCTGGGCTCCCTCTGCCTCCTCCCATCCCCTGCGTGGGCGAGGTTTCCTTTGACCCTGGAACAGAAACAATCCTCCAGACCCGGAAGCTGCCTCTACACGTGGTCACATGCGGAGCTGCTGCCAGTCGGACTGCTGGTTGCTTGAAGGCTGCTGGGGGCACCTGTTCCCTTGCTCCTGAGGCAGGAGGGAAAGGAGCTCTGTGGCCTGCAAGTGGTGGGGGAGAGGTTGCATTGGCAGTGCAAGGATCTCGCTATTTATCCCCCAGGACTGAGGTGTGTGCTTAGCAGCGTAGAGGTCTTGGGGGAATCGTTTTTCCTCCATCACAGCTGCAGCTATGGGAGCAGAGCAGAGTGCAGAAGCTGAGAGCCGGCCACATGATCTGAGCTCTTCAGGTCAGTCTCCTTTTCACTTCCTGGCTACAAGCATGACCTGCTGGGAGGGGCAGTGGCAGCAGTAAAAGCTGATGGGTGAACTGGGGGTGCTGTGCTGGTTAATTACAGTGGGGACTTTTTTGTGTATCAGTATGCAGCACATGACTGTTGCAACGTTTATTAACCTCACATTTCATGGCTTACAGGAAGCATGTTTGCATCAGGGACCCAACACACAGCGGGGAGGAAGTGAGATGGGTAGTATGCAGCCCTTGTAGCAAAAGGAAGCCACTCTTATGGCTGGGGCCTGAGATCTAGGTGTAGTCTTTCCTTCCTTGGAGAGAGAGACTTGCATAGGCTGTTATTTCTTCTTCTTACAGAAATGTCTGCTGTAGGTGGGTGCTCGTAAAGGGGTGTTTTTGTACAGAGGGGATCTGTTGGATGTTTGATCCTAAGCAGTGGTATGGTAGAATACAGCAGTAGCTATCAGGACTAAGTGAAAGGAACAAGAGCAGGGATGATATTTGGAGACTTGCAGGTTCATATCATTAGCTATGCTGCACACTAATTCTGGGGTCAAATGGATGGAGCCAGCCAAGAGTTGTGGAGATAAATGACAATAGAGACTTCAACAATGCATATTTTTGTCCCCTATTTGACATCATGATGAAAGACAACAAAAATTTTAAATTTGGACTTTTATAACTTTACTTTCAATTAACCTTAGAAACTGGGTTTGGCTGGAAAGATCTCAAAGAATGGTAAAAGCCCTAATCATAGGGCAGTGCCAAGTTAAGAATCATATGTTATCAACAGATTTTTTTTACTAATAACCCATTTTAGTAATCTGAAGTGGAAGGACTTAAAAATTGAGTGAATTTGTCCACATATATCTGCTGCATTGAGCTTCTAATTCTTTTCTATGTCCATTAGACAGTGAAGATAAGTCCATTTTACTCTCTTTATTGAGTGAAAAGTCACCTCAGTTCTTAGGCTGCAGTGGTTTCAGTTTCAAACTGTACAAGGATTCCTTCACTTGATTTTTACTGTGGAAAAGAGTTGATTTTAATCCATTCTTTTGTTACCATTTTGGACCAAATTTAAGTTTAAAAGTGACCCTTTATATGTACCAGAAGTACAGCAGTTCTGACAGTTAGCATGAGTTTTTGAACTAGACTCCAGAAGTCTATTTTTGTTCTGCTGTCAGGCAGCGAATGTTATATGCATTAGTGTTAGAGTGAGCATGAGACATCTTAAGCACTGACTCCAGTAAGTGGGACAAGAATGAACAGGGACCGGGACATCCCACCTACCAGAGGTAGGGACAATCTCGGGGATAGCTCTGTCAGGCCTTTAGTCAGTGCAGAAGTAGTTAGGGATCTTCTGGAAGGGCTAGACATTTTTAAATCTGCAGGTCCAGATGCCCTCCACCCAAGGGTGTTGAGGGAGCTGGCAGGGGTCATCGCGGAGCCCTTGGCCCCGCTGTATGAGGATTCGTGGTCATCTGGCCAGGTGCCAGGGGATTGGAAACTGGCTAATGTGGTCCCAGTTTTCAAGAAAAGGAGGAAGGAGGACCCAAGTAACTATAGGCCTGTAAGCCTCACCTCGGTGCTCGGGAAGATCTTGGAGAGAATCATCAAGGAGCACATCTGTGGGGGGCCTGCAGGGGAGATCATGCTCAGGGGCAATCGGCATGGGTTCATCAAAGGCAGGTGCTGCCTGAGCACCCTGATTGCCTTTTATGACCAAGTAACTAAATCCTTGGATGGTGGTGTTGCCGTGGACATAGTCTTTCTAGACTTTAAGAAGGCCTTTGACACTGTCTCTCACCCCATCCTCATCAATAAATTAAGCGACTGTGGCATTGATACCCACACAGTTGGATGGGTAAAAAATTGGCTGATGGGGCGCACCCAGAGAGTAGTGGTAGACGAGTTGTACTCAACCTGGCGAGATGTGAGCAGTGGGGTACCCCAGGGCTTGGTCCTCGGGCCTGCACT
>NW_005842529.1:695083-697154 GCF_000455745.1 Alligator sinensis
CAGGCTAGATGATCTGTTCAGGTCCCTCCTGACCCTAGCTACTATGAAACTAGTAGTGAAGTCCACTATGGATTTTACTTAAGGAAATATCTCAGTGCCACAGTGATGGTGACTATAGAAACTTGACATTAATATGCTGCACTTGCAGCTGTCATTTCCTCTTGGCATCAAATGAAGCAGATCAGACATAAAAGAATTTGCTGGTTCACCTCTATATACAGCTATGTCTGATTTTACATTTGGGGTTTTTTTCCCCCAGCATCCCCTTCTCCAGCTAAGCACCGTGCTAAAATGGATGATATTGTTGTGGTGGCCCAGGGAACTCAGTCCTCACGAAATGTCAGCAATGATCCTGATGTCATAAAATTGCAGGAGATACCAACTTTCCAGCCCCTTTTGAAAGGTAATATACTTTTCAATTTTTCTGATATTTTTCCCTCGGTGACTGTCTCTGTCCTCCTATTAAGCATGTACAGTTCCTAGTAACCTGCTCACTTCCCTCCTCATCATCCTGTAATCCATACATTGATTTGCTGTCCTCATAAGCTGGAGTGAAGCATTGACAATCCTGCACTTTTCCCATTTCTTTTTTCTAGTAAACCAGAAAAACAAGAAGTGAAAAGTCAAGGAAAGTCCCTATGGGTCCTATATATATTGTGGTCTCCCTTTGTATCAGTTCCCTTTTATTTCTCCCAGACCAGTGGTTCTCAACCTTTTTTGTACTAGGACCCCTTTGTAAAGATTGATGGCTTGGCCTGTCCTGACTCTCAACCCCCTCGCCCTACTGGTTCCATCACTCTCGACCCACAGCCACTGGGTCATGCTGGTGCCCCTGACTCCCAACCTGCAGCCCCCTCCCCTGCTCCCTGCTGGAGGGGGATCCTCAGCTGCCCCCATCCCACTGGGTCCACAGTGTGGTAGCTGCTGTGGCAATGGCTCACGTGGTGGCAGTGGAGTGAGTCTGGCTCCGGCATGGGCTGGAGGAAGGAGGGGAGGCGGGTGGCATCCCTCCCTGCCCTGGGCTGGGGCTGCTGTGCCGCACCTGGCAGCCTGGTCATTGCTTCTTCTGCCCCCTGAGCAGCATCTCCCAGCCACCCTGCCCCTATGAGTAAGGGCAGCAGTCCCAGTGCTGCTGGACCAACAATGCATCTCCCTGCTACCCCTGAAGGACTTTTCCCCCTGCCCCTTTTCCCCCGCTGGAGGGGCAGCTGTCCCCCCACCCCCGGGTCCTATTCCATCTGCCCTGCTGCAACCTCAGCACACAGCCACTTTCCCCTAGTGCTGGCAGGCAGCGCACCCCCCCACAACACCCGTCCCCTCCACACACCCCAGACCCACACATCCAGCTGCTGGGGCTGCTCCCATGACACAGACACACATGTACCTGCTGCCTCCAGTGTCCCAAGCAGCTTCTTGCAGGCTGGAAGGCTGCCAGCCTGCAAAGGGAAGCCCATGCTTTCCCATACTTCTGGGACTTGCTCACGATTCTTGCCACCCACTTTTGGGTACCTGCCCACAGGTTGAGGAATACTGTCCCAGATCATCATCTTCCATTCTTCTTCTCCATCCTTTGTCTGCCACTCAGGTGTTTCTCTTGGATCTTGGTTGAAAATTATGCTGTGGGTGCTACCTATCTGCCTGCTGCTTATTTGGAGACATGGTAATTGTGTCATCTTTGTAGGTAGGCAACCTCGTAGAGATCACATATGCTGTTTGGGGCAGGTGCACTGTACCAAGCACTCTTCCTGTCTACACTGAAGTGATAAGAAAGCCAGGGCCCTGAGCCGTAACTAGGACTGCAAGGGCTAGGATCATCTTCCTCTCTAGGAGAGTCATGGATCTCTGTGTTGGAGAAAAGCATGCTCCTCTGAGGAGAGAATTCCTGTCAGGAGGATGCAGAGCTGCATGATATTTTGGAAGATATGTCCCAAAGGATGGGGGTATGACTAGGAATCCTAGGCACTGGGAATTTTACAGTGTGGCCCCAGGGGGCTTCTGAACTGGGCCAACCCCGCGAAGTCTGTATAGGTGTGCTTTGATGAATACAGCAGGCATTCCATGGAAAGCTCCT
>NW_005842529.1:697207-720437 GCF_000455745.1 Alligator sinensis
AATTCTATGGAAAGATCCTTCTTCATCAGAAAGTGGTGAGGTGAGCATGGAGTCATTGGGGAGAGGAGGGGAGGCTCCTTCCCCAGGGTCAAAGGTAGGTAGTAAAAGGAAGAAGGGAGGATGCTTCATTTCCTTTTGGTGTTCCTGTGATGTTCCCACCCATCTTCCTGATGCCGTTTGGAGGAGGTATGGACAGGCAGAGGATGGGGGACTGCTGTATTCCAGAAATACATGCTCATGACTTGCTTCTGAATCTCTCTGCTGCTTCAGAACGGATTGTTTTGTCAATGCCAGAGACCCGTCTGTCATTAAGAGGATGAGGTTGTCCATTCCACCTTGCTGTAGAAGGATTTTGAAGGATCTAAGATGTGGTGGTGAAGACAGAAGCGCTAGATCAGAGCTGTCTAGTTGGTGACCTGTAGGAACCTGCAGCTGCCTCTCCCAGAGTTGTGCAGAGGGGGATCCCTGGGGCCTGCTCCTGCAGCATATGGCTGGCATGGTGTGTAGTGTAGGGGCTACTACATGCTGATGATGTATGCAGTTCCCAGTTGCAGAGAAGTTGGACAGCCCTGCGCTAAATCATCAGACAATCCCCCTTGGTAGTTTAAAAAGCATTGTAAACTTGGGACGGAGTCTAGTTACCAATGTGGCTTTACCATGTAGTCCAGACTGGCATCTGGTGGCTATTGTGCAGCATTGCATACTCTAGACCAAACAGCACTGACTGAATTGGGGGTGACCAACCTGTGCTATAACCTATGCTACAAGTGTCACAGGCAGCCTCTGTGTGTGGCTTGCAGCAGATAGGACAAAGAAGGGAGCGTTGGCACAGCAGCAGATAGAGGAGGAAACAGAAAGGAGAGAAGGAGATGAGGCAGGGGGCACTAAATCGGAAGCAGCAAGCAGAACAGGAGATGGGGGAGGGGGCACAGAGTAGTGAACAGGAAGTAGAGCAGCAGATCAGGCTGGGGAAGGGGAGTGGAATGGCACTTAGAGAAGGCAGGGTTAATTTGTGGTATGACTGCCAAAAATGTTGGCTCTTGGTGGGGTAAATAATTGTACCTTGCCTTTGCAGCCCCAAATGGCGAGTGACTTGTGCAATTAAATTGTTTGCAGTTCCTGCATTAGTTGCTGAAAGTAGTGTTGTTTCTTTGATAGAGTCCTGGGCTGGGACCGAAGGATACCTGGGTTCTATTCCTAGTTCTGACACTGGTCTGCAGGGTGACCTTGTGCAAGTTTTCTGGGATTGGCCTGTTCTCATTCGAATCCAAGAATAATAATGCTATCCTAGATAAATAGGACCACACACAATCATTTATTTCAGCCCTCTTCTCAAGGCAGGATCATTCCTGTGTAAAACATTGCAGACAATTGTTTGTCTAACCTGCTCTTAAACTTGCAGTGATGGAGATTCCAGAACCTCTCTAAGGACTCTTCCAATGCAAAACCCATGTAATGAGAGAACTCTTCTTGATATACAACCTGAATTTCCTTTGTCACAATTTAAAACCATTATTACTGTCCTTCTCTGTGTCCCAGGGAATAGGCTATCGCCACTCTCTATGTAATAACATTTTGTGTATTTGAAGACTTATCAAACAGTTTCCTGGCCTTGCTTATTGAGTCAGGAACTTGTTTCTTGTTTATACAGGTCCTAGCTCAGTGGGTGTCAGGGTTTCTAGGTTAAGCCTGGACTGAAATACTAGGTCACCCTAAACTAGAGCTCTCCCATTGAACTTATGAACTATTGCCAGATAAGCAAGTCCCTTTCACTGGGCTGTGGAGACTTGAAATGCAACCCCTGATTAGCTGATGTGATCAGTAGGTCTGGAATTTGTTGCAGCTTCTGCATGCTTTCACAGGTGGTCAGTACTGAAGCCTGTAACTAGTGCCCCAAGACCTTTTCCAGATCTTCAGTTAGTATCTTGGTCTCAGTCTGTCTCTTGCCTGTGGCTGGCAATCCTCTGCTTGTTTTCTGGTTCCAGACCTTGGTCTTTACTGTTGAGGCTGGGCTGTACCCAGCCTGGTATGGTTCAGCCAGCCCTCTTCAGCGACCACCCTCTAGTGTATGCTTGCGTCATACACTACTGATGTTTCCCTTGTTTCGGACATGGTGGGATGTGAGTAAGGTGTGCATCAGGCATCACTGTTGCTACTACACCTGGGGACATGCTGGACAGCAAGAAGTGGTTAGAGAGCAGCTCAAGAGGGAAGTGTTAGAGCTAGAGAGGTGTCTGGCTGCTGACTCAGACAACCCATCACTCTGTGGAAAATCAGGAGAGGCAGAAAGGGCTCTGAGTTCTGGGTGACTGCCTTGCCCATGGCACATTCATCTGGAGGAGTTGGACTCACAAGCAGGCGATGGACTTCTACCCCTTGTATAAGAGAAGGGGTGCCAAGAAGTCTGTTGCTTGCCTCCTGTTGGAGGATGGCATCCCCCTCGTGGATCCTGGCAAGCTGCAAGAAAGGGCAAGAGCTTTCCACACAATGCTCAACTCATTGGATCCAGCCGACGCTGGCACCTCCCAGGTCCTGTGGTAGGGACTGCCACAGGTCAGCATGGGTGCTGAGGACCAGCTGGAGGGTCATAGAATCATAGAATGCTTGAGTTGGAAGGGACCTCAATAGGTCATCTAGTCCAGGGGTTGTCAACTGGGGGGGTACTCATACCCCCAGGGGTACTTAGAAAGGTCTTTAGGGTACGTGTGGGTGGGCAGGCAGGGACGGAGCGTGCCCTGGGGCGCACTAGTGGCAGTGATTCTCTGTCCCTGCCTGCTACACACACACACACACACACACACACACACACACACACACACCCTGCCTTTCGTTCCCTGCCCCGCCCCCCCCCAATAGCGCAGCCCTGTGCTCCCTGGTCCGGCAATGCAGCTGGGACCCATGTGGGGCAGGAAGAGAGTGAAATGGCTGGGGGTAGGCGGGCCTGGGCTGTTCAGTCCTCCTGAGGCTCCTCCTGGGTCCTACTGCCCCTGGCATTTCTCAGCTTTGACAGGCTACTGGGGCAGATACATATTCATTTTCTAAATGTTTTAGGGTCCCCATGGGCCATATAGAATGGCCTGGTGGGCCAGATCCAGCCCACGGGTCGTATTTTCCCCTCCCCTGTCCTAGACTATACCAGACAGGGGTAGAAAGATCTCTCTGCATTGGCCCAGGCCTATAGAGCTGCCCATGCTATATGCTTCCTGCCACTTTCTCCAGGAGGTAAAGGCTGTCCTGTCACTCACTGGCCTTGCCTATATTAACCAGGTCCTGCATGAGAGCAGTCCCTGCCCACCAGTGACTAAGTCTGTATTCCACCCTGATTCCACATACCACTGGGGGCCTCAGCTTGGAGCTCCTTCATGGAGCTGTTTCCACAGGTGTGTATCTGGTGTGCTTTACAGGCACCCAACACCCATCCCTTTAGCCAACAGAGGGAGAACCTGGTGTGTACCTGCCTTGAGCGCCCTGAGTTGCAGTCCCTCCTCTAGAACCTCCTGCTGAGGTTCTTGCTGCACTTCTCCCTGCATCTTTTTTAATGCACTCCCCATTCATAGAGGGTTCATTAGAGGCAGGTCCTGTCAGACCAACCTGGTGGCCTTCTATGACCAGGTCACAAAATCCTTGGACGCAGGGGTAGCAATGGACGTAGTATTTTTGGACTTCAGGAAGGCCTTCGACACTGTCTCTCACCCCATTCTCATTAAAAAACTAGGAGACTGTGATGTTGACACCTACACAGTCTATTGGGTCACTAACTGGCTGGAGGGCCGCACCCAGACAGTGGTGGTGGACGGGTACTGTTCGACCTGGAGGGATGTGGGCAGTGGGGTTCCGCAGGGTTCAGTCCTCAGGCCCGCTCTGTTCAACATCTTCATCAGCGACTTGGACGAGGGGGTAAAAGGCACCCTGTTTAAATTCGCAGATGACACTAAGATGTGGGGAGAAGTGGGCACTCTAGAAGGGAGGAATAGGCTGCAATTGGACCTAGGCAGGTTACAGGGGTGGGCAGGTGAGAACAGGATGGGTTTCAACACTGACAAGTGCAAGGTACTGCACCTGGGGAGGAAGAACCAGCAGCATACCTACAGGCTGGGGAACTTCCTTCTCATCAGTGCAGAGGCAGAAAAGGATCTTGGAGTCATTATTGATGCCAAAATGAACATGAGCCGACAGTGTGAGGATGCAGTCAGGAAGGCCAACCGTACCTTGTCATGCATCCACAGATGCATCTCAAGCAGGTCCAAGGAGGTGATCCTCCCCCTCTATGTGACACTGGTCAGGCCGTAGTTGGAGTACTGCATCCAGTTCTGGGCACCGCACTTCAGGAGGGATGTGGACAACATGGAGAGGGTCCAGAGGAGGGCCACTCACATGATCAAGGGGCAGCAGGGCAGGCAAAGGGACCTGAACCTGTTCAGCCTCCACAAGAGAAGGCTGAGGGGGAGCTAGTGACCTGTTACAAACTAGTCAGAGGGGACCAGCAGGCATTGGGGCAGTCCCTGTTCTCCTGAGCACTACCAGGAGTGACTAGAAATAACGGTCACAAGCTAGCAGAGGGTAGATTCAGACTAGACATCAGGAGGCGCTACTTCACTGTCAGGGCAGCTAGGATCTGGAACCAACTTCCAAGAGAAGTGGTGCTGGCTCCTACGCTGGGGGTCTTTAAGAGGAGGCTGGATGATCACCTTGCCAGGGTTGTTTGACATCAGTACTCTTTCCTGCCATGGCAGGGGGTCGGACTTGATGATCTGCTCAGGTCCCCTCCGACCCTACCAACTATGAAACTATTGCCCCACTAGTCCCAGGATCTCTGGGTCAACCTCCTCCTGTCTTGGCCAAGATGGCCATTTACCAGACCAGGAAGGAGGCTCTGGCTGGCAGGAACCTGGGTGAGTGTGGGGCTGTTTTCCTGCTGCTACTCCACTCATTTCTGGGCAGAGTTTCACTGGTTGGCATCCTCAGGCTCTCTCAACTCATTCAGGGGGCAGTGGGTGTTGGCCTGTGTGCTTTGCTTGGTGTCCCCTTCTGGATCCCTTGTTATTAACCTATGACCTCATTTCCTTCCTGTTTTATTTTTTTCTTTATTTGTCTCCCAGAATTAGTTGATGTGTTCCCCAGTGGCCTCCCTTATTAAGGAAGGCTTACAGTATTTCGTGATGGACCTAAACTCATGATCTTTCAGCACGTCAGAGTCCTGATATGCTTCAGTGGGATCCTAGCTCATGAACGAGGTTCCTAGATGCTGCTACAATGCAAATTAATGCCCTTTCACCTGTGTGCCAGCATCAGCAGTCTAATGGCAGCATATTTCATTGCCATTTACAAGTTATGAGTTCAAGTCTGGTTCCCCCATACTTGTCTCATAAAATTGAAGAGAATACCTAGTCCTCCTGAAACTCCTACAGACCTCTCAGAAGGGATTATCATGTATCTGAGGAATTCATGTCCAGCCCTCTTCAGAGTGAGTGCATATTGAAGATGACAAAAACGTGACACCCAAGTGAAAGCAGTAGTGTGTTGTTTCCCTATGGGGTGAAACTGAATGATTTATAAAGTGATGTTAGGGTTATAAAATTGGAGCTTAATGAGACTTGAGAGTACATTAGACAAACAATGACAAATGTTCCAGGCATGGGGATCTCTGCTAATTGTAGGCCGTAGGTTTCCTTGCAATAGATGTTATTTTAGATGAAAAGAAGGGGAGAAGAGAAATGTGTGCCATGAACCTGTAGATTGTGCGGGCCAGGGAGCAGTCCCAGGTTCTCAGGGGGCTTTCGCGCGGCGGGCTGTGGCCAGCAGCCCGGACACGCTGGGTCGGGGAATGCAGGCTGGCGGACTAGAATTAGGCACGGACGCTTAGTGGTTGATTTAAGATTTTACTTACACCAAAGATGGTCGCGGTGCAGGCAGGAAAACTTGCTTGAGTTGCGGTTACAGACAGAAAAGAGGAGAGGCGGACTAGAGTTCCTTCCACGCGAACCTTCTAGCCCAATCCGGTTGAAGGCTCTAAACCACGAGCCTGTCGTGTCCACCGAAGCAAATAACTTGAAGCAGAGAGCTCTGAATACACTCGCACGAAGTTTGCTAGGCTCCGTGGAACTTGCGCGCAGGGAAGGGGTTCGTCGAGGGATCGTTCGGCGACGGGGAGAGGCCAGAGGTTGATCAGACCCCTGTAGCCTTCTTGAGATACACACTGGGTCCGATAGGCTCCGCAGCGCTTAGAGATCTTCACGAGATGTGAAGTTCTCCTCCTCCAGATGGTTGTGGAGTCCTCCAACTTGGGCGGAAACCGCTCAGGCCTCTTATACGGCTAGCAAGCCAATCGCTAGCTGCCACATGGGAATAATTTAGAACTGGCCAATAGTGGGGAACAAATTTGCATGCGAATGGCGGGAACTCCTTGCACCGTGCATTTCTCTTTTGCAACCTAGAAATGCACCCTGCAAAGAAAGCTACGAGTGGCGGGAAATAATACAGCAGTGCCGAAGCGCGCACAAACAAAATCACACCCTTGGGTTGTGACATAGATCAGCGTCAGCTCTGTGGAATAATTTGTTTCTGAACAAATTCTCCAAGTCTTGTACCTCATCTTGCACCAGTCAGCAAGCTGTAAGGCAAACAGAACAGTAGGTATCGCATGACTGCATTATGCCCATGCAGCTTTGACTGAAGCAGTTAATTTTTTCTAAGATTTAATAAAAGTGGGGTGATGCACAAAATTCTGCTTTTCCACTTCCCTTTTCCCTGAGTCTTATATTTTGAGTCATGTCTGCAACTATTCTTCCTCATCTACCTGCACAAGATTTTTCCCACATTACAAACTAATGATGCCATCTAGCTCTTGTATAGTACTTTTTTCCTGAGTAGATCTCAAGGCAGATCAGCATCATTATCTCCATTAAAAACAAGAAATTGGAGCTGCATAGCCAACTTGGATACTTGCAAAACAAAAGGCTCTGAAGTTTACTTGTGTTTTGTCACTAGTAGGCTTGAAAGAAAGTTTCTTGTCATGTCATGACTTTGCTGTAGGCGTGTTGCTAGGATTAATTCTTGGTAATATTAGTGATTTCTCAGCAGCCTTTTGTTCTGAATAAATCACATTAAGGTCTTAAAATACATAGTTACAAATAGATGATACTAAAATACAAACACAAATCTTCACAAGTTTGATCAGTAAGGGGAATGTTCTGCAGTTGAACAAACACAACACAAGAAGCAGTCCTACATGGAAAATTCATACTGCTGTCTGCACCCAGAAGCTGTAACTGTGCTAACACAGGCTGACAGATGCCTATAATCTTTTAAAGATATGCAAAGATTGTTGTGGGTGATACCTTGTGTTGAACCAATGTATGGTTGGGATAGCCTTAGACAAGTTTTTGAATGTGATGAAGAATGCTTTACATTTGAAAGCTTGTCTAAGTAATTTCAACCATGCAGTTGATCCAGTAAAAGATATCACCCACAACAGTCCTCGCCTCTTGCATAATTCCTGGACCCTCGTGGCTACATCCTCGCTCCTATTCTAATATTATAAAAGCCTAAGTCCGTCTGTCTGTAATGCTTTATTTGCACTCTGATTGGCTGATGGAAACAGCTAATCATAGTGCTCCAAGTATGGGGGAGCACCGCCATGATTCTGAAGCTGTGCAGGGGACCGGACAGAGGATGCCAGCCTTGGCTCCCCCACCAAGCTCCCTGCAAGAGGCAGAACAGTGGCAGCATGGGGCAGTAGGTGGCGGCACTTCATCCAAGCCCCCTTCTTCCCTCCCCCTGGTCATTCTTGACAGGCAATTGGCTAGTACACCTATAATCTTTTAAGTGAATTTTGGGTTGATGATAGATCCAGGATTAATAAACAGTGGACCTGAACTTTTGTTTATTCACACATAGTACAAGTACTGTATGGGGAGTGAAGACTTTCCTTTACAGCTGTGACTCAGTCCTATCTCTGGGTCTTAGAGGTGAGTTTGACTATACTATGAATACCTACCCACTAGCTGTTGGGCAGATGCAGTTGAGCAGTTTTTAAAGGGCCGTAACTCTCAGTTTCTGCTGACAAAGCATTGTATGAGCCACTTATTGGGGGTACACATTCCATTACTATTTCCAACCTGTAACCGTCCTGTTAACTTTACTGATACCAGTTATTTGTTTTAAAGGTTTGCAGACTTTGTTCTGTGTTTTTTTTTTTTTCTTTTTAAAGCAAAATCATACTTTTTTTTTTAGTGGCACTTTCCCACATGATTTGGAAAAAGAGATGTTACTATGTTGAATTTTTGTGAAGCAAAACCATATTGTTGAAACAGCTCATCGCAAACATACTGTGCTGGGTCTTTGAGTATGAGATGAGAATTAACTAGTGCAGAGGGGCTGAGTGCATGCACCCCGCCCCGCACCAGCCCACCAGGTCAGTCTGTGGGAGAGGGAAGGGGCGGGGGCTAGATCGAGGCCCCTGCGGTGAGGGACAGTGGTGCAGACGCAGGAGCAGGGGTAAATTGAGTGGGGTCCCGGCCGAGTGGGATTTACCTGCTGGGGAGGTGCACCCCCAAATAATTTTTTTTCCCTCTGCCTCAATTTGCACCCCCCTTCCCTCCCCACAGACTTACCTGCTGGGCGGGTGGGGGTGGTGGTTCACGGTAGATCTTGGGGTACTTTTAAATGCCAAAGGTGATCTCCTACTTAAAAGGGTTGGAGACTGCTGAACTAGTGGAAGATGTATTTTTCTCTATAAATAGCAAAGTTGATTTCTCAAATCAAATGTCTTCCTTGAAATTTGGAAAGAGAAAAAGAAATCCAGAACAGTATGATGCAGAACTCCCTTTCCATCTGCTAGTGTGGTTTGCAGTGCTTGCTTTAGAGCTATAACATAATCGTAATATTTTAAGTCATAGGATTTTCAAAGGTGATTAGTGATGCTTTTGAAGGCACTTGTATTTTTGAGTGTCCAACTTGGAGACACCTGAACAAGTCCAACTGCTCAAAAAAAAGGCTAAACTTCCGGCTTTTGAAAATTTGCCCCTGTTAAGGAGACCAAATTGGATGTTTTCAACTTGACTGAACATCTTGGTAATTCTAGATGAATCTTGTGATTTAGCACAAGGTGGCACTGTTTCCTTCTACTTTATTGACACTTTGCAATTGAGTTGTGAACACCATTCTTGAAAATATCTGTGCACAGGAGCTACAATAATAGATGGTGCCAATGCATCACTGTTTGTGGTGGCAGGAGCTGGGGGGGAAGCAAAAGATAGATAATGGTTGGTAAGAGTAAGCATTAATGTTTAGTACAGAGAAATCCACTAGCTACTATCATTTAACACTTCAGTCTATCATGTAGCTAGATGGAACTGATCAAATCCAGATCTATTGAAAATGGCCCAAACTCCATTAACTTTAGCATATGTGTTGCAGCTTGCACTGGGGGTGACCTTCTGGCCTTTTTTTAAACCCTCTGTTTCCATTTCCCCCTTCTTCACCCTGGGCAAAAGGTTCTTTTTACTGAGAACGAGCGTGAAAAATGTAAGTCCAAAAAGGCATTTCTTCAAAGATAAAGGCCCCTGAAAAGAGGAATTTGCAATGAGTAATGACTTCGCAGATTCTGATTGTACTAGTGTGTTGGTGATACTATTGTCAGAATTGCCATAGACTTTGCTTATTCCTTTTATAGGTAATAATGATATCTGATCCCATTACTATTACTAGGCTGTTTATGTATCTAAAATACCTGCTTTTTTGGCAGAATGATTAATTTCTTACATAAATTAGGAATATTATAGCTAACTCTCCAGGAAAAAATATCCCTAAATGTGTCTCTAAGTTGAAACTGAGGACTAGCTTTGCAGATGCAACTTCAGTATTTGTACCATGGTTATGCTCTCTTCCTTTTTTGTTATTTTTGGGACTTACCAAAGTAGTAGGCTATGCTCTAATTGTATGAAGTAACTTGTTTTCTCAAAATTTAAAAAAATCAGGAAAAAAGGGGAGGGAAGGAACACCCAGGCAATGTGGTTGAGTGAACACAGGTTTTTCTAAAATGAAAACCAGAATCATTTGTGTAGGTCTGCTTGCTGCTGCTTAGTTGATCCATCAAGATGAATAACCTGACAGTGAATGCTTTTATGATGTATTCATTCGAAAGTACTGTTCTGTGTTTCATTACATTTGGGTGCGAATGTGTAGGGTGATGGTTTTTCTAAATGCATGTACTGTTCTTGTGTCCTAATGAAAACTCGTGTAACTACAACACCACCATCAATCCTTCATTAAGAACAGAGTGATGGTAACTGGTACCCTGTTGATTTTGGTAGATTTTTTTTTTTTGTTAGTATTTTCCTGACCTTTCCATTTTATTTCCCTCTGTGAAAAGTGGACCCTAATTTTTCTCTAATGACAGTGGTCAATATGGTGCTTGCTTTCTGCCATTGGGTAGCTTTGGGTTTCCTTGACCCTTGCTGTTTGAGTTGGTTGAAGGCACTCTAAAATCTGTGCAGAGCTATTTCAGCAGCCCTCAACTATGTTGTGTGATGTGAATCTTTATAAACTTGATAAAAAAAACTTTATATTCAACTTTATAAAAACAAGTGACTTAATGCAAGTGATAGCTAAATGTTTCAATCCATCATCTAATTGCTGCTGTGCATTGTTTGCTTGTTTTGTTTTTGGTGCTCCTACTCTCTGTTGTATTTCATCCACTTGTTTTCTTCAGTCTTGTACTTGAATTGTAACCTAATCCAATATAGGGATGTTTCGTTACAGGTTTACATACTGTTGAGTACAGTGGGTTTCTGGCCTTCGTTATTATTGCAGTACGTATAATTAATGAGATGATGGTATGAACACGGATGGCATTTCAGACAAGTCAAACGTAGTCCCTGCTCCAAAGACTGTGCAATGTACATTTTTAAATTTAATGACTAGCGATAGACCCAAAAGTTGGCGTGAGAGAGGTTTAGGTTTGAGTAAACCAGTTTGAAGACGGAGCACACTTAAGGAATTGACTCTTTAATTAATTATTGAGCAGAAATTAAATAAAACACATGTAAACTTGCCTCTCTTTGCCTCATCTCTTAGTAGACCTACATTTAATTCCCTATTCTGCTTTAAAGATTTGAACATCCATCTCATTTTCTAAGATGTTATTGTAACCTTCTGGCTGTAGGCAACTTCTAATAAAGCTGTTCCACTTGACAGGGAGTATGTAGATATTCATGGTTGGGGTGGGGTGGAAGGGAAGTGAGAGAGAGTAGGAACAGATGCAGAAGAATAAACATGACTTGAGAGGTTTGACTTTCATGCTGGAGAAGGAAGACTGAATATATAATCTGAAATGGACACAGCTCATGGTCCAGGAGCTGGAATCCAACTGTCCCATGTAGCAGATAAGCAGGGTTGGATTATAAGGGTTCTAGTGATGAGGAACAGTTCTGTTGTCTGTAGCGAGCTATTCTGTATGCATTACTTTTGTTGCTTTGGTTGTGTCCCATGGATTAATGTTGTGAAGCTTCACTCATTTATTTGCATTTGTGCGTTATGTAAAAAGCATAATGCTTTAGATTTATTTTTAGTATGGTCTTTTAGAAATGAGGCAAATGTGCCTTCAGTGTTCAAGAAGGCAATTTCTGACGCATCTGTCACCAAGGGATTGAATTGATCTGTGTCTCGTTGACAGGCCTTAAGTGCTAGGCTTTTCTAACATGACTTGGTCTTGGGGGGCCTCGTGCATGTAGGCAGAGAATGCTGTTACAGACAAACTTGGATAGCACAGCAATTTTAAGTATGGTGACCACAATAAAATCTTATAGTTTCATAGTTGGTAGGGTTGGAAGGGACCTGAGCAGATCATCAAGTCTGACCCCCTGCCATGGCAGGAAAGAGTACCGGGGTCAAACGACCCTGGCAATGTGTTCATCTAACCTCCTCTTAAAGACCCCCAGGGTAGGAGCCAGCACCGCTTCTCTTGGAAGTTGGTTCTAGATCCTAGCCACCCTGACAGTGAAGTAGCTCCTCCTAATCTGGGACAGGTGCCAGCAAGCACACTTGCGTACCCCTTTTCTCCTCCCATGACTCCCAGCCATGAGACTGGTAAGACTGCATGAGGTGCGCACACACACGGGACCCGCTGGCTTCTCTCTCCAGTCTACTGTGCAAGCAACTCTGTTCACAGCCCAATGGAGTCCAGACCAGGGACCAGCCAATTGCCTGAGCTTCCTGGAAAAATTTAAGCAAAAGTTCAGGATTGGTGCAAACCCACCCACAGGAGCTGGGCACATGCAAGTGGATTCATACAAACTCAGGACTTTTGCTTCAGTTTTCTCCAGCAGCTGAGACGGTCCTGGATTTTAGAAGCTATGATGGCCTATCCTGGACATATGGTCAGGATATCATCCTAGTGATAAGGGACACAAATAGCCACCTCAGTGTGCATGGGAAAATGTTACAGATGCTGAAGAGGATAAATAGGTGACTTTTTTTTATAGTAAGTGTTGGTAGTCCTGGAGAAAAATATGAGAAATGGAGGGTGTAAAATATTGCATTTACTCTAATAGAAAATGACCCTGATTATAAGATGACCCCCCAGGAATTAGATTCTATATATGGAAAATTTATAATTCATTATAATTTTCCAGGTATTGAATTTGTCTCCTTCCCACTGCTATAGCAGGGAAAATTAAATCTGGGGGGGGTCAGCTAGCCCTCTTTCCCCCCTTCCCCCCAACTTCTTTCTTCTGCAACCCCTTCCCTCTTCTTACTGTCAGACCCTGCTGTCCTGGAGCACATGAAAATGAGGAGCAAATTTGAAAATGCTGACCTTGGAATAAACTTAGCTGCATTAATTTGGATATGGTACCCATAGACTTAGTTCATCTGGAATTGATGCATTTTACTTTTTTTTTTCTCTTAAACTGCTGCGAGCTCTAGCACAGGCACTCTATAAACACACTTTTAAACAGCATTTTTGTACTTGTATAGAGTACAAACTATGCATGATTGTTGCAGAACACTAAGGTGTGCCTGCTCCTTTAAGGGCAGAATCTGCCTAGAGAGAGGGCCCTAGGAGCCAGGCAGAAACCCCAGGGGTGCAGTTGCCGTGGCAGCAGGCTAACGAGGGAATTAGCCTGCACCTGGCCAGCTGACCAGAAGGAGGCAGGGCCCTGGACACACACAAGCCCCAGGGCTGTGGCTGCAGGCGGTCAGTTCTCTGGCAGCAGCCAGGGGGGAAGGAGTTCATGCAGAAAAGCTCCATGGTGATGCTGGGCTGCCTGTCTGGCTGCTGGTAAGACTAATGGGCTCCAGGAGCTCCTTAAGTGCCTGGGGATAGGAGGCATACACTGCTGAGGGGGAAACTGGCCCCCGTAAAGGTACAGAGTATGGCCTCCAGTGTCATTGGTATTATTACTTGTATTATGTTATAGCCTAGGGACTCATATTTATGTTGTTGTTTTTAAACTGGTGGACTGGGTTGAGGCTGTTGGGGAGGAGGAGGCCTCATTGGTCACACTACCGTGTAGAGCCCCAGCACCAGTGAGGCACAGAGAAGGGGGCTAAGGGTCCAGTGACAACAAGAGGCCGAACTAGACTGAGGCCTCATCACAAGAGGTGATGTCTAAATACCACCTGCGAGGCATGGGGCATGGTAAAGGGGCGGTTTTGGACCCATGCATCTAGCCTATAAGACTGGGGAGGGGTACCGTAAGGCACCTCCTGAGTGTGGGACCCAGTAAGGGGTCCAACAACCCACAGGGTTTAGAGGAGATTATCAGGACTGTGACCGAGCAGCACCCTGAGCCTCCTGATTCATCATTTATACCAGCAAGATGTGGCAGGTGAGATTAGCAGGTACCCATAGGGCAATGCTTGCATGGTCACAGTGCCCTAGGTACATCATGGCCATCCCTGGGGTGGCTGTATCATAGATTCATAGATGTTAGCATCAGAAGGGACCTCAATAGATCATCAAGTCCGACCCCCTGCATAGGCAGGAAAGATTACTGGGTTCAGATGACCCCAGCCAAATGCCTATCTAACCTCCTCTTGAAGACCCCCAGGGTAGGGGAGAGCACCACCTCCCTTGGGAGCCCATTCCAGATTTTGACCACTCTAACTGTGAAGAAGTTCTTTCTAATGTCCAGTCTTAACCTGCTCTCTGCTAGCTTATGGCCATTATTTCTTGTAACCCCCGGGGCGCCTTGGTGAGTAGAGCCTCACCAATTCCCTTTTGCGCCCCCATGATGAATTTATAGGCAGCCACAAGGTCGCCTCTCAACCTTCTCTTGCAGAGGCTGAAGAGGTCTAGGTGCCCTAGTCTTTCCTCGTAGGGCTTGGCCTGCAAGCCCTTAACCATATGAGTGGACCTTCCCTGGACCCTCTCCAAGTTATCCACATCTCTCTTGAAGTGTGGTGCCCAAAACTGGATGCAGTATTTCAACTGCAGTCTGACCAGTGCCTGATAGAGGGGAAGTATCACCTCCTTGGTTCTGTTTGTCATGTAGCTGCTGATGCATGGTAAAGTGCAGTTAGCTTTGCTGGTGACTTCGTCACACTGACGACTCGTGTTCATCTTGGAGTCCATTAGTACTCCGAGATTCCTTTCCGCTTCTGTGCTGCCGAGCAGGTAATTTCCTAGGCAGTAGGTGTGCTGGACATTTTTCCTCCCTAGGTGCAGCACTTTGCATTTCTCCTTGTTAAATCACTTTCTATTGTTTTCTGCCCATTTGTCCAACTTGTCCACATCTGCCTGTAGTTGTTCCCTGCCCTCCGGTGTGTCATGTTCTGCCCACAGTTTTGTGTCATCCGCAAACTTGGACAGAGTACACTTCATTCCCTTGTCCAAGTCGCTGATGAAGACATTGAAGAGTATTGGTCCAAGGACTGAGCCCTGCGGGACCCCGCTGCCCACGTCCTTCCAGGTCGATACAGACCCATCCACCACCACTCTCTGGGTACGACCCTCTAGCCAATTTGCCACCCACCGGACTGTGTAATCATCCAAGACACAAGCCTCTTAATTTGTTCACCAGTATCGTGACAATGATATTAGTCCAAAACCCAAAAGCTCTTAGATTTATTTTTTTGCAAGTGTGTGTGTGTGTGTGTGTGTGTGTGTGAATGGCAAGCATCTCTCTCAGTAGAGATACACATGTACACTAGATCTTTCCAGTCTTTGAGCATATATACCATTACAGTCTCATGTACTCATTACAACACACACACCTGCACTTTCATACAGCTGTTACAATACTAGCACTTGCGTACCCGTCAGTATACCTTAACGGTTACAGTTATACTGGTCCACCTCTGCTCCCTCTATCTCCCTGTAGTGGGACCTGAGCCAAAGGGCCACACTTGAGTGGTGCCTGGGTGCTGCACTCTCAATGGGTGTTTTGCCCCCTTATTTCTATATCCTTTCTGCCACGACTTGATGTTAATTTGAAGGATATCAGGAGGTGGTACCTGACTGCATGGGGTTTGTTGAGATGGGCGCAAGTCTCAGTGTGTGGGCGTCTTCTGTGGGACTCCACTCCTTTGACCTCGGGTATTCCATTAATGATTGGGATGTATGCTTGGTCTTCCTAGGTGTCTGTCTTCACATGCTGGGAGAAAATGTCCAATGGGAGAAGAAAACCAAGCAGCCTGTGATTGGCATGAGCTGGCTAAGCTATGGGACTCTAGTAAGGCTCTACAGCCAATGACATCCAGGCTGTGTAGAAATTTATTAACCAGTATAACATAAACAGTTGTCTGTGTCTGCTTACGGTCTCTTTGGGGTTCACCCCCCCCCCCCCAGTTGCAAGCCTAATTCACAGGGCAAGCCTACATTGAGCCAAACCCTCTGGGTAGTTTGGGGCCATGGGCACTGTGAACCCCTGTGAGGCCCTTGCAGGTACCTGGCATCCAGCGTCCACTGTCTCCGCCTTCTTCCTTGTCCTTGCTGCTCTCTTCCCTGGGGTGGGGAGAGGTGGTCTGTGAACAGTCTGTGCCAGTGGCTCCTTTTTCAGATGATCTCTGCCACCTCTTTGCTGCCTTCTACCATCTTCTCATAGCACACCTGCAACTCACTCAGTCACATTTTAACAGTCTTTAACTGAGAGCTTTGTGTGTCAATACATGAGGAGGTTCATTGTCTTCCACCAGGTGTTCCTGATGCAGGAGTCAAACTGATCAAAGTGGGCTGATGGGGATCCTTGTTGTTTGATCAGGTGCCTATACAGCACCACCTCTGTGGTCATAGTCTTGACCTCTGTCACCATCCAGTGGAGTAGGTTTACTTTCTTCCAGACCTTGGCATGTGGGCAGAACCACAGGAGTTGGTTGATTGTTTCCCCTTTCCCTTGGCAGGCTTCCCTGGGGCAGTTGGGTTGGCTTCTCTGCCCTTCTCTGTCTCTCAGAGCTCGCATGGGGAGTGCCCAGTGGGCTGCTTGCCGTTCACATCTCTATAGTCTTTTCTTAGGCCCTTGTGGAAGATTCACTCCCACGTGACCTGGAAGCCATCGCCAGGGAGCAGGTCCAAAAGTCAACAATCTGTCATTGGCTCCAACTGCCTCCTGCCCCTTGTGGTGGTTGGTTGTAATTGCAAGGGCTTCTTTGAGCAGGTTGTGCTTGTTCCAGAAAATATCCAAGACCTTGTAGAGCCACGGCTGCTCCATGGTCCATGGTTTCCTGTTGGGTGGCGTGTATACCTGCCAATGCTCAGCACGTGCCCTGCATCGTACTTTACAAAGCAGGCCATTTTCACCTCTGCCCCAGTCGCCAGCTTGCGGATCTGGCTCTTGTACTTGGCTCAAAGGAACAGCAGAATGTCTGGCATTCCCCTGCCTCTGGTCCATTTGGTCTTGTACAACATCTTCCTTGCTACTTTCTCCCATCTGGATTCCCCAGAAGGCACACGGCCCTTTTGGATTCTGTGGGTGACATGTTTCAACTGGGGGGGGGCAATGTTTTCTCTAAGGAGTAGCAGTCCATGAGTGCGCCGCTTCGGTTCGTGAGTGCACTGCTTCGGTTCCGCAGTGTGGGACACTTACCGAAGGTAAGCTCCTCACTCTTCACCCAGGGCAGGCAGCAGGGGCTGGGGCTGGGGCCTGGACCTGGAGGGCTGGAGCCTGCCTGCCCCGAGTGAGGCTCCGCTGTGGGCTGGGACTTGGGGGGCTGGAGGCTGGTGCAGGCTCCGGGAAACTGCTCCGCTCCCCTGCATCGCCTCAAGGAGCGAGGAGGCACGTGGCATCAGGGCTGGGGAGTGGAGCACTTCCCAAACCCCACAGGTCAGTTCCTCAGGGCCAGTGGAGCCCGCACCAACCCCAGCCTCCATCCCTGCCTTGCCTTGCCTCAGGGAGGAGCTGCTGCCTGCCCCGTGTGAGGCTCTGCTGGCTCCAGGGAGCTGCTCCGCAGGCTCCGGGAAGTGCTCCACTCCCCGGCTCTGCCACGTGCCTTCTCGCTCCCTGAGGCAATGTGGGGAGCGGAGCAGTTCCCCAGAGCTGGCAAAGCCCATGCCAGCCCCTGCCTCCGCCTCGCCTAGGGGAGGAGCTTACCTTTACTAAGTGTCCCACACCACAGCCTAGCTCTATTCCCGGTGGGTGCACGGCCTGAAAGTTTGTGCGCAGCCAAACTTTTACTCGTGCGTGGCCGCATATGCATGCACCTTAGAGGGAGCCTGGGGTGGAGGGAATGGGGAAGAGCAGTGTGGTGTATAGGAGCACTGGTAGCAGCACTGCCTTCATAAGTTCCATGTGCCCCCCAACCCCATGGTGAGGCAGCGCATGTGCCACAGTCCTAACCTCTACTTTGCTTTGGCCTCCATCTTTTCCCATGCCTTCTGTCTGTTCAGCTTGGGGTTGAACTCTACCCGAGGATCTTGATTTCCTCACAGGGGATGGAGACCACCAGGGCCGACAAGTCCCCAGGTTTGCCCAGTGGCCCTTGCCGCCGCTTCATAGATCTGGACGTGTTTTGCTGTTACCAGGTATTGGGACTCCGCTGATTCTGGGGTCCTGCTTGATCTGCTGGACTAGGGGCTCCATCATGCAGATGAAGAGGACCAGGGAGGGTGGGCAGCCCTGCTGGACCTTTGACTCTACCTGTTGCTCCTCTTCTACTGGGGGAGCAACTGTCCATACTTTTTACACTCACACTCACGCTCGCACACGCTTCCTATCGGCACGTTTGCCCAATGTGGACTCGGGTGTTTTATAGTCATGCTCGGTGTTGGCTGCATTTAATCGGCTTCATAGTTGGTTTCCATTAGTGAACACATGCTGCTTTTGGCAGCAGTTTAATGATAGACAATGTATTTAGTGAGATTTCCTTGTATGCGACTATAAAATGAGGGGCATTTTTTCCCATGATGATGCAGGGGGTGGAAACTCATCTTGTATATGAGTAATATGGTATGTGTTTGAAGCAACGTTTTAAAATGGGTGATGCCATCAATTTATAAGCTGGTCTCTAGTAGGGTTTTTTGTTGTAGCCATGTTGGTCTAAGCACATAGGCAGGAAAGCTTCTTTGGGTAGATGTGATATCTTTTATTAAGCCAACAGGGTTTCATAGTGCTTAGGGTCAGAAGAGACCTAAACAGATCATCACGTCTGACCCCCTGCCCCAGGCAGGAATGAGTGCTGGGGTCATATCACCCCAGCCAAATATCTGTCCAGCCTCCTCTTGAAACCCCCCAAAGTAGGAGAGAGCACCACCTCACTTGGGAGCCCATTCCAGAGCCTGGCAGCCCTAACTGTAAAGTAATGTCTTCTGATGTCCAGCCTGAACCTTCTCTCTAACAATTTGTGGCTGTTATTCCTAGTAACCCCCTGGTGGTGCCTGGGGGAACAGAGCCTCACCCAATTTCCACTGGTCCCCCCCCGGTGAGTTTGTAAACGGCCACCAGTTCTCCTCTTGGCCTTCTCTTGTGGAGGCTGAACAGGTTAAGGCCCTTTAGCCTCTCCTTGTAGGGCCTGACCTGCTGCCCCTTGACCATGCAAATGGCCCTCCTCTGGACCCTCTCAAGGTTAGCCACATCCCTCTTGAAGTGTGGTGCCCAGAACTGGATGCAGTACTTCAACTGTGGCCTGACCAACGCCACATAGAGGGGAAGGATCACCTTCCTGGACCTGCTTGTGATGCACCTCCCTGGACCTGCTTGTGTCGTGCATCTGTAGATGCATGACAAGGTGCAGTTAGCCTTACTGACCACTTCCTTGCATTGGCGGCTAATGTTCATCCTGGAGTCAACAATGACTCCAAGATCCCTTTCTGCCACTGTGTTGATAGGCTGGGGAACACACTTCTTATAGGTGTGTTGCTGGTTCCTTCTCCCTAGATGCAGTACCCTGCACTTGTCTGTGTTGAATTCCATCCTATTCTCATCTGCCCACCTCTGTAACCTGTCTAGATCTAGCTGGATTCTGTCCCTCCCCTCCAGTGTGCCCACCTTGCCCCACATCTTGGTATCAACAGTGTGCTTTCCACACACACATCCAGATCACTGATAAAGATGTAGAACAGTACAGGCCCTGGGACCAAGCCCTGGGGGACTCCACTGCCCACATCTCTCCAGGTCGAAAACGACTTGTCCACCACCACTCTCTGGGTGCGACCATCTAGCTAATTTGCCACCCATCTGACTGTGTAGGTATCAATGCTGCAGTCGCCTACTGTTTTTTAAGAGAATGTGGTGAGAAACAGTGTCAAAGGCCTTCTTAAAGTCCAGGAAGACGACATCCACCTCAACACCCTTGTCCAGGGACTTTGTGACCTGATCACAAAGTCTTTGGGTAGTTGGAAAAAAGTTCTTTGCAAGCTTTTGGGCATGATGAGAGACCAGTGGATGCTTCAGTTAATGAAAAATTCTCTCCTCTTTATGGAGATGCTGTAATTTATTTAGGCTGTTTAACAAGAGGAGAAATGGCAAGGCGTGTTGAGACTTCTTTGTTCATGGCCTCAGGCTTGGTTCCTTATTGCATGAGGGTTCAAATGAAGACATTTCCAAAGAGAGTGTCTTCTGCAACTTATGTCTGCACTGCCTTCCAGCTTTTCGCTGTTTTCAGAATGGGAGGTGGGAAAGGGAGTGGATGGAGTTCAGTCTGGAGTTTTTTCAGCTGGTGCTGGAGGGTGTGGTAGGTGTATTGGAGCCCTGCCTCCCAGCCAAGGTGAGGAGGCTCAGATCCACCCACCCCACCCTTTTCCCCCCCATCCCATTCTGAAATGGGGACAGGCTGGGACAGAGCAGGGGCCCTTGCTAGGGGAAACCAGCTGCAAGCTCAGCAGCTAGATTCCCCTCCCCCTGGGAACCAACAGGGAACTTCTGTTTGGTCTGGGGGATCATTGTAACTCAGATGCTTCCTGCAAGGTGTTCTCAGTTAGTGGGGAGCTGCACTTCTGTCTGTACCCTAAGAGCTGCTTCCCTCCCCCTCATTTGACCTAAGTTTTTATTGCAGGCTCCATGGTTCAGCCTTGGCATCCCTAGCATTTTTCCAATAAAAGTCATCAGGTTCCATATTTCCTTCTGGGCACCTGGTATCTTAAATAGTCCCTGTCAGGTGGCCTTTTGTTAAATCTTATTGGCCCTGAGTACTTCTCTGCAGTGTTATAAAGGTAGCATATTTTCTTTTCTGTGTCTTGGCTGCTTGGTTGTTTTTTCTCCCAGGGAAACCCCAAAGGCAAATATACCCCATCATACATGTTTGCAGGCAAAATAACCCTAAGCAAACACTTACTTGCACTCAAATTGTTTTAGTAGTAACAGTAATCTAAAGATGTGATTTGGTTTCTAGGAAGGATGGACTGTGGTAATTTTTTTAACATTACTGTGCCTTAATCTGTGACCTGGTTTCTGTACAGCTTCATATTTCAGTTTTCATGCAACAGAGCAATGTGATTGCTTTCACTATTTCTCTCTCTCCTTCTTTTTTTTTTTTTTTTTTTTTTTTTTTTTTATTGGAGTTTTTTTTTTTGGGGAGGGGAAATTGCATGATAAATTGTATCTGAAATGCATGAAAAACACAGCTTCACATAAGAGCAAAGGGCTGGATCCCCCATTTTTTTTTTTTAAGTGAGATTTCTGTTCTAGGGAAGAGGAAATTGCATGATAAATTGTATCTGAAATGCATGAAAAACACAGCTTCACATAAGAGCAAAGGGCTGGATCCCCCAAAAAGTGAGCTTACCTGCACCCAGAGCTGTTTATATATTCTGTGTTAAACAATCATTAGATAAAATGAATAGGCAGGCCTGTGACCGAGGCCTGCCATCTGCCAGGTACATTCCCAAATCACTGAGTTATAGAGTCATGCTCCAACTTGTGCTGTCCCCCAAACAACCTTGCTTCCTGTGGATTGTTGCATTTTTCACCTCTAAAAGAGGAAGGGTGATCCCAGGACAGCCTTGCCTATTGGTGTTTAGGACACTCTCTTAGGAGATGTGGGTTTCTTCAGTCTGAGAATGTTCAGTCCTAGTCTCTCATTTCTTGGGTGGGTGCTCTAGTAGACACTAAATTATTATGTAGAAGGTGGTCACTTCCCCCAGAAACTGCTGGCATCTGATGTGTCTTTAATTGAAGATGGCTGTCTGCTGTATGTTGTGTTGACCTCAATATTGTCAGTGGGGGATGCATATGGACAGATTGGTCCCTTGCATAACTTTGGCTCAGGGATGTCTAGTTCCTGAATCCCAAACAGGCTAAGGTATAATAACATGGGCACCATGCTGCTTAGCCTAGACAAGATGGTGGAAGTTCTGGGCATATGCCTAGAGAGCTTTGCTAGTGAAAACTTGGTGCCTTTGGGTTTCAGGCTTCTTGGGGTTTAGTGGATTGTGTTCTGTGACCTGGGTGCCTAAATTCCTCCAGCATTCTGCTTCAGGAGTTTAAATCTTTTCTTAAATCTGGACTCTGTTTCTTTATATAGTCTGGCTTCCTGGATATTGTTGACTCCTGTTCAAGTGTGCAATTCTCTTCACTTGTGTACTTCCAGAGCATTATTCCTCAATTACAGCAATGCAATATGCCATTGTTGACAACAGCATAGGTGTAAACTACAATTATAGAGTACACTGAGTTGTCTCCTGGTTATCTATTGGATTGGAGTATCATTTTGGAGTTGATTTAAAGCGTTGTACATTTTTTGCCAAACAGTTATAGGGCAAAAATGAATGTTCAGGCTGTTGGAAGAGATCTGACTTTTTTTTCTTTCTTTTTCAGTTGCAAGTGAGAAGCATGTTTTGGAGCAAATCTTTAAGCACCGTTTTGGTGCTTGAATGCCCTTAGATATGCAATAATAAAAAATGCATCTAATAGATGTATACCTTTTGAAATATTAGGACAGTGATTCTGTCCTGATTCATTAAAAGGCAAGATTTTTAGAGTAAAGACTGTTTTCATGATGTGCCTTTCAAGGAATTAAAATACCTTGTGACTGTAGATGCAGAATGTGTAAGTTTGACATTAAAGTAAATTATCTTAGAATTGTAAAGGGCAAAATGTTAGGGGTTGTTTTTGTTTTTTTTACTTTGCTATATTAGTCCTTAAGGGCTTGGTACATCCAAATGAAAGCTAAAATGAATAAATTATTTTTAACAGAGATCTAGTAGACATATTAGTCTGAAGTCAAGCAGGTGGCAGGGCAGAGGTAGATTTGCACCTTGTAGACTAATTCAATTAAATTATGTAGTGTGGCTCTTGTGAGCTGGCATTTACTTAATCTGATGAAGCCTTCAGCTTGTATTTTAACAGTCTTATTACTGCCTTTGTCTCTGTATATATCCTTCACAGTAGCTGATGAACCAAAGGGATAAAATCATAGACTTCCCCTACTGAATCTTTTCTATTACAGCATAGTAAGGCAGGCATGTTTGTGTCATGTTTCACTAATGAAGCACAGCAGGGCTGGTCGGGGGCAGTGTTTCAGCCTTGTGCCTACGTTCCCAGCCTTTTAATTTATTGTTCTAATATCCCTGTTAAATTATTTCATTTTACATAATAATATTTGAGCACACTACCAGCAGATGGTGCTGTAATACAAAATATTAGTAGGTTATTTGAAAATGGTTGGAAGTATTCTGAAAACAGGTTTCATGTACTATTTTTTTTTTTTAAGGCAAAAATATGTAAACAAATTTTAAATGCTTTCAACTTTATTATCTTTTGTAATAAGAAAGCTTATCCTGAGCAGGCAGGCTCCTAACCAGGGGCTGATCCAGTGGGGAGTTGCACTGGTGCACTTGCACCCACCTTTGATTCCTGCT
>NW_005842529.1:720468-735146 GCF_000455745.1 Alligator sinensis
TTTAAATCCAACTGCCTGGCAGTGGGAGCAGCATTTCCAGTCGGGCAGTGCTGAGTCAGTCACTTGATTTCATGGCTCATTATATTCTACCTGACCTCTTCTAAACACTTAATTCCACAGGTGTTAGTGATCCTGTCTTCTTTGTAACTGTATTGATGTTCCACCAATCAAGCTATCCTTCTGCAATTTTGCTGTCTGTTAGCTGTTCCTGGTAATGAAGCTCCTATTTCACAGACCTGTAGATTGTTTTTTAACTCATTCCAAATAAGTTATATTTCACCTTACCATCTGTGCCCTCCCTTATTAAAAGTCTAGATCTGCCCATGCTTGTATCTGATTTCATTTTGGCAGTGTTTGATGTTGTGACATTGCATGCAGCTTCAGCCTACAGCTTGTAAACAAGATGCGATTGCTGGCCAGAATGATTTAGAAACAGTCAAGAAGGAATGGTATCCAGTGTGTTTTGTTTTTAGTTTTTTTGAGTGAAAGTCACTCAGAAATTGGTATTTGTCCTGATCAATGCGTCATCCTCATGTATAAAAATCTTGAAGCAGTTTCGTCTTCACTGTTGTTACTCTTTTATTGTGTGCATGGTTGGCTTTTTTGATTAGTACTCTGTATGTTAGAATAATAATATGGTGATTTAAGGTGCTCAGAAGAGCTGAGTTTGGATCCATATAATCTGTTCCTTAAGCTTTCTCCCATCTGTAAATGGGGATAGCAGTATTTCCCTATCTAACAAGAGTAATAATAGGCATGTATCTGTCTCCCAAGACAATAGATTTGTTCATCAGTTCATTGAGCATCTGTGAGTGTGGCTGTAGAGCCCAGTTCTTGAATGACAGTCCCTTTTGCACTTATCACATGTAAAGTTTGTATTTAATAGTCATGAATGTGGTGCAGGGTTCTTCTGGAGGTTTCTTCTTTCCTAAAAAGAATAACCTTAATTCTATGCTTACCAGACTGTTTGTTTCCAAGCACTTCAATCCTTAGCAATCTTCCAGTTTGGCTCAATGTTCATTGCTTTCATATCTGTCTTGCAAACGTCTTTGAAATGGAGATAAGGATGCCCATGTGGTCATCTTCCTGTAAGGAGTTCTCCATCGGTGACTGACTGAGAAGAGAATGGATGGTTGGAATGTCGGCATGTTCCAAGACCTTAGAGGTGGGAAACTTTTTCCACCTCTAAGGAATTCCTAACAAGAGCACTGTGAAAACAGATGCATTTAAGCAGAAGTCAGGATAGGGTAGCACCTTGAAGACTAGGTGCCAGGCTGAATCTGACTTCAGTTTTAATAACCACCTATTTCTATAAATGAATTGGAGATTATGAATTGCTGTTATTGAATGGTTATCAGGGCTATGTAAACACCTGAGAAATCTTTTGTAGAATCTGTTATCTATAGAGCTTAAGCACATGCTTAGCTTTGCAAACTGTGACTAGCTCCCCTTCACTGAGATTACTTGAGTTGTATACAACTAAGCAGATGGATAAGGGCTTCCAGGATTGGGATCACAGACTGTTTTAACCTTGTATTCCTATTTATGATATTGTTATGTTTTTTGTGAAATAATATTTTCCTTCTTTGTTCATGGGACATATACATTCAACAGTGCAGTGCTCTGGTCATTCCTGAGTAGAGAAGGCAAGTGTCAGTGGGTGCATCTACACATGCAATTAACATGTAGCAATAAACTCAGACACAGTTTGTGCTGGAGTTTATTACCCCTGGGTGTAGCATTTACATATGTGCCCGGAACCAGAGTACATTGTACCAGGGCAGTGCAGCCCCAGCTTGGCCCAGTGGGGGTCAGCCTGCCAGCCTGGGGCTGCTTCTACCTGGCTCAACGTGCTGCGGAGGGGCTGGTTGGGGCACAAGGGTGCTACAGTGGAGGGCTAGCCATTAGGCAGCCCTTCATGCTGGCTGGTGCATGAGGGTGCTACAGTGGCTGCCTACTAGTTAGCCCTGTGCTGTAGCACCCTTGTGCCCCAGCCAGCCCCAGTCACCGTCTACATGATTTTATCCAATATCTGTATGCAGTACAATGTTGTTTCAAGTTTGAATCTACCAGCAAAAGTGCACAAAGGATATGTTTGCAACTCTTCAAGTGTCTGGAAATTATTTTAAAAAGTGAACAAACAGTGCACAAAATCATAGTTCTCTTAATTTGCCTAAACTATTAGGTATCAAAATTGGGCTCCTGAGTCTCTTACATTTCTTGTATAATTGTATAGTAATTTGTAACTGGTGCCCTCTGAATTTTTTTCAGATAGCTCTTTGGAGAAGGATCTGCTTGTGAATTGGGGCAGACTTCTTAGCGACTGATAGGGGAAAGAAGTGCATCTGATTTTGAAAGCACTGTAGAACTTATGTAATCATTTTCACTGAGGGTGTATACTGGTGATTAATCCTTTGCTTTTAGTCACTTGGATGAGCCTGAAAGGAAAAAGAAAAAGAACTCCAGTAGCAAGAGACAGATGCTGCAGTATGAAGTATCAAAATGATCTGTTTTATGAATTTTAAAAGCACTGCTGCTGCTTTAATAACACAACCCCCCCCCCCCCCCCCCCAAAACCAACGGTAGTGACTTATCAGTGATGGTCAAAGGGTCCTACTGACATCTCTTTGGAAAGGAGGGTGTCCCTGCCAGTGGAACGAGTGGGTTGGCTTGAACATTCTTCAGGGTTTTATCATTTTGCAGTATCCTTTCCAATAGAAGTCTTGACAGGCTTCCATTGTTATTTGGCAGTGAGAAAGCTTAAATTTAAGGAAATAAGGATGGAGGAAGGAAAAAGAATATCATTTCACTTTAATATTTTGGTTATATTTACCCCATAGGGAAGGCAAGAGGGTCTTTTGAAATGACATTGGTAAGCTGTGGCAGAATTTTTATTCCTAGTGTGGGCAAAAGCAATAGGTGGCTTTATTTTATAGCTCTTGTTCCACTTCCATTTCCTATTTTGTATTAAGCCTTATTATATTTCAAGGTCATAAACAGCAGGAAGCAGTTGATGTGTATAAATGACTTTATTTTATAATCAGATAAAATCCTCATTCCTAAACAAGATGATTTAGACTGGAATGCTGTTTATGCAAACAAACTGCTCTGAACAAAAGCAAACATCTGCAGTTTTAATGTGCCCTATCTGGAGATCTTGTCCTAAATTCAAAATTAGTTAAGTTTGGGGTGGCTAACAGGGCATTATTCAAAGTACTCCTGTTGTTGTTTTGAAGTGCTTTGCCAATTTGCATTCTCAGCTATTAGCTGTAGTAGTATATTCCACTGTGCAGAAGACCCTGAGACCTTACACTGGGTATTGAGTAGTGGTGAAGGAGGTCTGGCTGTTGTTAAATTCTCTCCAAATCCATATAGGCTTTTGTTCCTAAACTTTGTCAAGCTTTAGCGTGCAGGTGTTCTAGTGGAAAAAGGGAACTTGCTTCTGCATCAGGGATACTCAGGGTCTATCCTGTCTCGTCTTTTGCTTACAGCTTGTGAGGTGACCAGTTTAGTCTTGTATGGAATGGATTACACCAGTTCTCTTGATTCACATACAAGTTTACTCTTGAGATGACAAGGCCTGTCGTTCACTTTTATGAGGATGGAGTGGCTGCACAGGAGGGTCCCGTGTTAAAGATGAGGGAAAATTGGCTGTCACTTTGAACTGCAGACTGTGCTTTTGGCATATGGACTGAAGTTCAGCTACACAGAAGTTACATGAAGTACAAACCCATGGACTGCAACTTTTCCTTCCAAATATTTTTGTAGTTTTTTTTTTTTTTTTTTTTCAGGAAAAACTAAACACAGTATCATAGTTGTAAGCTTCTCTGCAGGCAACTGGCTTTTTGGCTTGCTTAATTTCTTAATAAAGTCACTGGGGAAAGAGAATTAGACTTGGGATCAATTTAATATACAAACCACAAGTAGGAATTTGTTTCAAGGGTCCAGATGGCTGTTTTGATAGTTGAATGTTTCAAACTGTGAATCTAATTAAACTAATTGTGATCTCTGCATGGACACATTGTCATGCAGATATGCTGACATGGTTGTAACTTATCTTTATAGTTAATAAGACTTGCATTTTATTCTTCTTACCAATGTTTTAAAAAGTTTCGCAACAACTCTCTGACAGTGACATGATACTGAATATCGGAGAGTGGATAGGCCACATACATGTTCAGAGGAAGACAGATCTGTGTGTTTCTGTCTGTGCCTCTAGTTTTTAATGATCTCTTTTAAGACTTGCATAGCACACCATCTGTTGATATCGGCATAGACAAGAACCAAAATTATGAATACAATAGCAAAACATTTTGCAAGTGTTACACTTCTTACGCTATTGAACAGACTGTTTTTCTGACTGTTCTAGTAAACTGTTGGTTGTAGGAGTTAAATTAATCTCTATTGTGAATGACCCAGGCTGCAAATTATGGGGAGCTTGGGTGGTTTCTGATAATTTGAACCCTGGAATGACCAATGTTGTAGAGTTCTATCAGTTTTGAACATCTGTCACACTGTGATTTTTTTTTTTTTTTTTTTTTTTTTTTTTATATATATTTTATTTTTTTTGATAGATATGACATTGTTAGAAGGATGCTGTTTGATATGAAATGCATTGTAATTAAAGCTAATCTGTGAATTAAAACACGAATGCTTTTTAAGAAGGACTTGGTAAGAATGTACTTGGATTTGTTAGACAAGGTTCTTTGGGTGAATCTCATATCCAACTTAAATAGTTGGAAAACAATTATTAAGCAAGCTTTCAGGTTCAAAAACCCTTTGTCAGGCTAAGGAAGTTTCAGCAGTTGGTGTGTGCTCTTCCTGGATGGAATTAAAAGTAAAGAAGCCAGAGGCTGGGCTGGTATGCATACAAGACAGGTAGTCAGTGAAAATGTAGATTGAGGAGTCAATGGGTGAGAGACAGGCGTTGGGGGGGGGGAGGGGAGAGAGAGAGAGATTGAGAGAAGGGGGATGAAAGTGGAGAGATACCTGGGGAGTCAGATGTCAGGCAGGTTATAATGTGTCATAAATCCAATGTCCATATTTAGTCCATGATTTTTAGTATCCAGGAGGTTGAAGTGGAGTTCATAGGCTTGTCTCTGGGAAGTATTTTGTAATGCCTTTTAGGTCTATTTGCAATCATACTTCTTCCTTTCTGGAATCCTAGGATGAATGGAAGGAGTCACCAGGCACATGTACACATGCAATTAATTCGCAGTTTTTTGCTCCTGGGAGCACCATTTGAACATGCGCCTGAGAACAAAAAATTACTCTGCATTTTATTAATGTGTACCATATGAAGTCTGGTTGGAGCAGTCGGGGCTGGCAGGGGACCCAGGAGGACCCTGTGTCCCAGCCAGCCAGGGAGCAGCATGTGGAGACGGAGGAGGCAACCAGCCCAGGGCTGCTGCCCCATTTCCGTGGGCTGCAGAGCTCCCATGCTGAGGCACACTGCACCCTGGGGCACTAGCCTGAAGACAGGGGAGCAGCCAGCCCTTTCTCTGCATGCCTCAGTGCAGGAGCTCTGCTGCAGGACCCACATGCTAAGGCATATGGAGATGGGGGAGTAGGCAACCCAAGGCTGGCTGCTCCCCCATCTGCGTGTGCTGTGGAGTCCCTGTGCTGAGGCACACTGCGCCCAAGTGCGGAATGTCTGGGTGGGGTGCAGTGTGCCTCAGTGCAGCCAGCCCTGGGCTACTTGCCCCCCTGTCTCCATGTGCTGCAAAGGGGCTGGCTGGAATGCAAGGTGTCTAAGTGTGGGGGCTGCTACCTGCTAGATCTGCATTGAGGCATCCTGTGCCCCAGCTAGTCAGGACAGTATCTACATGTTCACTGATGTGCAAAAAAACCCCCAACTCTGCAGCAGGGTAGGATTTGTATTTACAAGTCCTATCCTGCTGTGGAGTTTATTAATTTCATGCACCCTAACAGGGGCGCACGTGTAGATGCCGAGATGCCGAGCTGTTTATTGCATAGTTAATTGGTCAACTGCACAGTAAACATCTCATGTAGATGCTCTCACTGACTGTTAAGAGCAGTAGAATCAACTATCCTAAGACGTTGGCAAAGAGACTAGACTAGCTTAAAAGTGTTATGAAAATAGCACTGCACTTGCTCAGCCAGGCCCAAATAACACGTGGCTCCTGGCCCACTTCTCTCTGAGCCCCCTGCCCCACCCCAAGTCCCCGGCACACAGTTGGGCTGGGCTGATGCCACACTGTTCCTGCATGCCGCTCTGGGCCACCTGGGTGCAGCTGGTGTGGCTCCTGCCTGACCCAGCCATGCACTGGGGACTTGGTTGGGCAGGAACCATAACAGCGTTGGGCAGGAGTTGCACCAGCTACTCCATCTGTGCTCCTGTGGCACAGTGCAGCACCACGTTAGGGACACTTGCACCCCTACCAGGTCCTGGCCTGGTAAAGCATGGATAACCCATAGCTCCTGGCCATCTTCCTCCTGGACCTCCTCATCCATGAGTGGGGAGAACCTTACGTGAGCTTTGACTTGCTGGGGGCTGGGCTGTCTGGTCTGTGAACAGCCACAGGGTTGGAGATGCAAGAAGACAGCTGGCCAGAAGCCTGGCCAGGAGCTCAGCACCCCCTGCCTTGGAGCATAGGCTGGGGGTTGGGGCAGGCCAGGCCCAGGAGGAGAGTGACTGCTGCTCCTGTAACTGGCTGTGGCATGGAGAAGGGTGAGAGATGCTGAAAGCCAGGGCAGCTATGTGTTGGCTATAATTCTTCTTCAGAGGAGCAGCTGTGGGCTGGAGAGAATAATTTAGTGGTCCGGATTTGGCCCACAGGCTGTATTTTACCCACCCCTACTGTAGACCAACCAAAGTGTGTGTGTATGTGTGGCACACAAGCTTTCACTTCATCAGATGGTGAGATTGCGGTCATAGATAACACTTTAACTGCCATTATCCTAATGATTTATGGTAAAGAATTGTCAATCTGGAAGATAAGACTGAGATCTTCAAATTTAAGTATGGTTTGGTGATCCTGAACATTCTCTGGGACTTGACATACTTTTTTCAGTTCTTGGTTCTTATAGTGCCTTTACGATTCCAATTTACACTGAAAAGACTTCCAGCTGAAACTATCTGCTCCTACTCTGTTTTGACCATACTCAGTAAGAATCTGATACTGGAAGTCTTTTAGAATTGGAGAAGCATTTATCATAATGGTTCTGATGTAAATAAGTTGCTGGGATAGGTTCTGTAATGAGAAGAAAATGATCTGCAAATGTTAAAAATTTATTGAGTAATTTTTTTGGGGGGGTAGGGGGTTGGAGCTGAAGGTGCCCATAGAAATTGCTAAATCAACCTTAATTTTGCAGACAAGCTTATGAATTCAGAAGTGCTGAACAGGCAAGTGCGTTTATCTCTAGGTGACATTGAGATGATGTAGTGGGTGTGACATTGGTTTAGTTTCAGATTTGGTGAGTTCTCCCTGAATTGTGAGTGTGCATAAATGCTTCCACCTTTTAATCTGATTTAGATTTTGGGTCAGTTAGTGAAACAAAGAGGATTGAATAAATGTCCATGTTCTTTTTTTCTTCCTAAGTAATCTATTCAAGAAGTTATATTGTCAGAGGACTGTCTCCATCTCTTTTTATTCTAATCTTTTTTGCATATGGTACTGTACGCAAGTGATAAATACTTGCTTGGTTGGCAACTTTTTGCCTTGAGGTCTCTGCCGGCCCTTGCTGTCTATGCTAACTAGTAAACTAGGGGTGGGGGAGTTTGTTTGTTTGTTTGTCACTGTTTTCTTCAGGTGATCATTTTGTCCCTCTAATATATTTCATGTAGAATATAAACAGACATGAAATAGCGTGTGTGGTTCATAACTGGGTGTGAGCGTATTGGGTAATAACTTTGTCTCCTTTCTGTACTCTCCTGCCACGACTTAGATGTAATAAGAAAAGGGAGGAGATCTGTAAGTTTTCACTGTTTGTGATCAATAAATATCATCCAGAAGTTTCCTGCCCAACTTGTAGGTTTATTTTACAAAGTAACAGCTACAGTAAGCATAACCCTGCCAATTACTTTATTGGCCAGAGTAATCTGTGTTAGAGGTGAGGAAAAACCCAAAGCCGATACTTTTAAAGATACATTGTTTAAACTAATCTAAACCACTAATTGCCTTATTAGTGGAACGCAGTCTCTGCATCTTTTGTCAACTGTGGCTTATACCGGGAGCGGCTCCCTGCTGCTTCCTTACAGTCCTTCTGGCTATCCCCTCCATGATCGTAGTCCTGGCGAGGTAAGGGCTGGTCTGGGACTTTATTTCCCTGTGCTTCGCTCCGGAGACACCGGCTTTTTTATATAGTTCCCCACCAAACTGGTTCCTGGCACCTCAGTGCTTCTCTGCGCTCACCAAGCGGCACAATCCCCAGCAGCAATGTCCGTTTGGGTCTGACCTGTTGCGTCTCCAAGAAGTTCAGGGCTTTCAACGTTCTTCCAAGCCACAGGTCAGACTTTTCTCGTCACTCACATTTCTCTGGGGTCTCAGTTACCCCAACACTTGTCGTCTTGTGCCCGAAGGCAATCAGTAACTCTCCCACTGCCAGTTTTATCTCTGGTTTTCGTGGGCTAATCACCCAATCTTCCCCCAGGTGGGAAATCCTTTCCACCTGGCAGGGTGCATCCAAGGGTCTCTCCTTCCAGAGTTAACTTAAGTAACAGGGCTCCTGCCTGAGTCCCTGTTACACAGGGGAACAAAAATGATCAGATATGAAGATTTCTATATACACAGAGTCTAAAAATATTATGAATGCTTGTTCATAGATGAGCAAGAAAGCACATGAGAGAGACTTACAGAAAAATGAATGTTGGTATAAAATTAAATCTGATTGAGGTGATATTATCTTATTTCGTAATATAAGGCCAAATAGCAAAAAAAATCTTGAAATTGAATTGCAATAAATGTAAATTATTTTCACTTGATATTATTTGAAGTCAACAATTTACGAGAATTATCCATTTGAAAATCTAATGCTTTTTATATGAGGATATCTGCAGTTACATCAGGTGAAAAATATTTTTAGAAGGGGTATAAACCCAAATATTACAGGGTTTAAATCATCTAACTTTTCATTCAGGAGAAGTTGCCTCATAGCTATTCCATATTGGAATGCCTTCGCTTAATCCTGAAAGAGCTACTATTGGAAATGTTTTGACTTTATAATAGTATAATGTGTTACAATAAGTTTGCAATGAATTTCCCATTAAAATAAATTTAATCAAAAATACTTTTTTGTGTAAGATTTCATTATAATTGAATCGACATACAGGTTTTCCATCCGAAAATGCCAAATAGGCTTATTCTTTTTGTTCATCTCTTTGATTGCACTTATTTTAAGGAACAATATTTATGCTGCCTTTTTATTCCTCACCCTTACCCGGCTCATTCCATATGGTACGTGCTGAGAAATCCTGTCCTTCCTACAGGTTGCTTACCAGTCAAATAAGTGCTCAAGTCTTCTGTTGAACTTATTGGGAATGGATAAGTTACACTCATTTTAATATAGACAATAGACTATTTGAATGCTGCCTTGCTGTAACCACTGTGCACTAAGAAAGAAAGAAAGAAAAGCTAAGAGCTTGAATTTTCTTGAACATAAGAGGGAATCTCTGCCAAAGTCCTAGCTATAGTGTATCTTGGCATAGCGTTGGGCTGCATTTTACAGTGTACTTGTATTCACTGTTTGTGATGGTGAGATAATTTAACAATTTAAGTTACATAAAATGCCAGGTCACCCACACAGTCCTCAAAATCTTTACCTCTCTGCATTCTTGGTATTTGGGTCTGTCCCTTGCCTCAAGTTGTTACTGGTCGGGCTGGTATTTTTTGCCTTAAATGTAGAGCTGGTATTAAAATGTGTTTTATTAGCATGCTTGCATTTTGCTGAGAGCCATTGCTGAGCTAGTTTTCATTCTCAGCTGTAAGACACGTTCTGTTGGGATTGAGCCAGGACCTGTTTCTTTGCATAGAGCTGTGTGCAAATGTCTTTCACTCCTGTGGCCCTCAGTCTGCTGAGAACCTGAATTTCCCTTGAACTATAGTATTTAAAAAAAAATTAATATGCTAAACTAGTTTCAGCAAATAAGTGTAATTAAAACACTCTGATCCTTCCTTTTCATAATGAGAGGGGGGTTTTTTTCCTCCCAAAATGTAATGCTCTTAAACTTCAATTAAGGTTGACAATTAACATAAGTAATATTTTGTGTGTGGTTTTTCTTCTCATTGTTACCCTAATCATAGATAGAAAAGTAATTACATCTCCTACTAGAAGTTCTGAAATTTTGTGTCTGGGAGCCCCTTCCATTTCAGAGCCTAGCCATACCCTCTTCCTTCCTGTTGGGCTAGGCTATGCCTCCTTCCCACCCCTCTCCATGCAGCCAGATAGTGCTTGCTGTGCCCACCTGGGTGCCTGATTGGAAACACTGGTTGGATGTCAATCTGGCCCACCAGGCAAAAAGCTTGAGCATCTTTGGTCTAAACCCTTGAGGTGTAAGGTACATTTAAAACATCCTCTGTGTTTACATCCATCCAGCCTTTACAGATTTACTTATTCCGAAAGGTGTAAGTCAACAGCCAACATCAGATGAAAAGGAAGGGGAGGGAGAGATACTTGTCTTTTGTCTTTCTTTAAGGGGGTGGGATTGTTTGTTTCCTATTTGTCTTTCACAGTAGCAGTTCAGATATTAATCTGTCTCTAGGCCCTGTTCTTACTACAGAACTTGAAATTGGAGCATAGTTGTGAATGTTAGTGAGCTAACATATTGAGGATCATAGCTCAGGGTCCATAGTGGATCAGTACATATCATGTGTCAATCTGTGACTAACTAAACACTGGTTTGACCGGAAAAAAAAAAGGCAGGGATCTTGTCTAGTGTGGTGTATAATACTACCATTAAGGATATTCACAACAATGGTCTCCAACTAACATATTTGAGTGCCCTGATGTGCTTTCAGATGCAAACGCAGATCCGAAATTCCTGTGCATGTAGCTGTTTTGCATGACTGAGACAAGAAGATAATGGTACCACATTAAAAATTCTTTGTCTTGTAGACTTAAGAACTTTGTAAATAATTCTTTGTAAATAATGGGTATCCTCATTATTGATACTTCCAAGGAAGAATTTGGAAAACATGACAAGGCTAATGAAGGGATTTGAGCATCCTGAGCAGAAGTTAATGAAGTCTAAAATGGTTTAATGCTAGGGGCATGCAACTGCTGCCTAAATGCATGTGAATGCAGTAGAATTAAAGATGGGTTGAGATTTGCTTTCATTGGTTGAGAACTGCATCAAAGAGTAATGGTTAAACTTAAGGCTGGAGTCCTACCATGTGCAATGCAAAGGCAGACTAGTGTGGCTTCAGTGTGATCAGGTTCAAAGTGGGTTGTGTGCTTGCAGCAGTTGTGTGCCTGTATTCTCAGTGCACTGTTAACAAAAAGGCTGTAAAGATATGATGAGGCAGGTGGTCCTGTAGTGATTCATTTAGATTTTCAGTGGAGGATTCTTTGCACGACTGCCCTACTGCATCATCCATGGTAGAAATCCTGGAACTGGACTAGAACCCAATTGTACACATCTTGGAGATAAAAGGAGAAATAAAATATAATTAGGAGACGATTACACAGTAAAGTAAGCACCACTTGAATATAAGCTGGTTCTGTTGTGTTTGCAGTTTTTACCATCTTATTTTGAGATGTTAACATCTAATCTGAATGTTTTTGTTTTGTTGTAGACACTTAGAGTAGATTAGATATAGCACCTTTTAAGATCCTACCCCACATTCTGCACAATGGATTACATTGAACAAGTCATCTTGAGTTAACAGGCCTTAGTAGTAGCGTGCTAAAAATACCAAGGTCTTAGGTGAACAATTGACAAGGAGTAATCTCTCCTTCTGTGAGATTGCATATAAAATAATAAAGGACCAAATCTTCATACAGCTGCTAATGATATTGGCCTCTGTTTTTTGGGTATGCAACTTGAGAGGCCCTGTTTAAAGGGGCCTTATTTTTTTTCCAGGAAGTACTTACCTTCTAAAAGTCAGGACCTTTCAAGGTATTTTAGATGCCAGTACTAGGGAGTTCTGAAAATCTTGGCAATTTAAAGTTCATTCTTAGTTGTCCCACTGTTTTAACTGTACATAAATAGAGTGGTTGCTTAACCACTTTCTGATCTAGGCTTGTGAAATAGTGTTGCTTTCACAGAGCATGTAAGGCAGTAGTCTCCAACCTTTTTAAGTAGAAGATCACCTTTGGCATTTAGAAACAACCCAAGATCTACCATGCGCTGCTGCCTACGCCCCTCCCCCCATGCTCTTCCTCCTCCTCCCCCTGCCCACCCAGCAGGTAAGTCTGTGGGGAGGAAAGGTGGGGGGCTAGATCAAGACAGAGGGAGAAAAAATTATTTGGGGGCACGCCTCCCCAGCAGGTAAGTCCCACCTGGGCAGGGCCTTTCTCGGCTTACCCCTGCTCCTGCCTCTGGCACTGTCCCTCACCGCAGGGGCCTCGATCTAGCCCCCGCCCCTTCCCTCTCTCATGGACTGACCTGCTGGGTTGGAGCACACGCGTGCATGCATGTGGGCATGCAGCCCCCCACCCCAGCTTTGGGTCAACTCCAAGAGGGTCTGAGATCTATTGGTAGATCGATAGTTGGTGATCACTGATGTAAGGCATGATCAGTGCATTACTGTCCCCTGTAAATAGCTTCCCTGGTGTATGAACTTTGCTAGACTTTTGGTATCAATCCTTCCATTAAGAAATGACATCTTATAAATTAGGTCTTGGCCACAGAGAGCAAACTCGCACCTCATGTATGATCTGTAAAAATAAGAAAGTAAGGACATTTTCTTCATTATTATTTTTCTTTAATTGAGCATTTGATTCTTATCAAAATTGCATTTGCTGCAATTTACTTAATATTCTTGTTTTTTTGTTGGAATAATGCAGAAGGTGGGGTAGAGAAGCACCTTTATATACTAACCAAATCAGAGATGTACAAGTCCTTTTGTAGCATATGACAAAGTAAGCATGTACTTACAAAAGCCTATGCATCTCTTATTTAATCTAAAAGGTGCAGCTCTATCCTGCCTTCTGTCTGACTTCGGACTAACGTAGCTGACTATGTTTTTCTTAAAACAAGTCAAGTGTTGCCAAACTGCAGGTACTAAGGCTGTCCCCATGAAAAGGCAAATTTCTTGGGTCTGCCCTGAGTGTTTGGCTTGCGCTGCAATTGTAGGACTGCTCTCTTGGAGAACAGTTGTAACATTTATAAACTGTACTGACAGTGTTTTGTAATGCCTTGGATCTTGCTGATGGAGAGGGTAACAGCAGGATGACCTGGATTTCCATTTGGATGCATTTTTATTTTTTTAATTAGGAAGATAAGGGAGAAAATTTGATATTTCCTTCAAGGGAAAGTGAACTATTCTGTCCTGCAGCTGCAGACTGGGTGATCTCCATGATGTGTGATTAAACAAGATATATGTGTTGCTTTAGATGAAGTAATTCCCTCTGTGTCCAGTGGCAGCGATTACAAAGCGAAATCAGTCTCTGCTTTAGATGGTACTTTTGCCAGCGGATATTGGCTATTTCAGCTGAACTTCCTGAGGAAAATCAAGTACAGTACAAAAATCTGTAAACACAGTTATCCTGAATGTTAAAAGCCAGAGTATTTATTAATGATTATACTCCTTAGTCATTAAGAAGCATGTTCACTGTAGACCATTCCTTTTATACCCAAGATAGTTGTACAACTTGACAGCAAAATCAATAATTCTTCATTGATGTTGACTGCTTTCTGGCTATGACACTGAAGTTCTCTGGGAATATGAGCTCATTGTGTTGTATAGCAACTGTATGATTTCATTCTGGAAATTTGCCAGTGCAATATGCCTCCTTGATGAAAAACTGTGTAAAAGGAAGGAGCTTTGCTTTACTTGCTCCTTATCATTTTGCTGTTCTGTGAAGAGGTGTCATAAATTCAGCTACACTCTGGAAAAATATGTAAGAGCATCTACTCAGTGCTTAATGCTTAAGAGTAAGTCATGGTTTGCATACAGCTTTGCTAGTCCCTTCTCCTCTTTATATTTTTGAGTATTTCTGTGGGTGAGAGGAAAGTAATTGCTACTTGAAGGCATTGCTGCAGGGAGTAGACAGCCTCAAACATTTTTCTTTCACACCTTTCTGTGGTTCCTGATGGGCTTGTATATGAGACTGTAGGCCCTCTGCAGATTTGGCTCTGGGGCAATCAGACCTGTTTACTCTGACAAGAGCAGACATGTTCAAAAAGTTCATAAAAACTTTTATAATTCAGACTTGGGAGAGGCACTCAGTGCATAAGTGAAGGGATAACTGTTGGATTGTTTCATTAGGCCCTGCTTAGATTGTGCCCATTCTTCCCTTGTAAGATGCTGAGGTCGTTACCAAGATTCTAAAAATGAATAAAGAGTTGGCATTTTGCAAAAGGTGCCTTCAGTCTAAAAAGGTTGAGACGCAGTGCTCCTAGAGGCAGGCTGAGGCTAAATGTGCCAGCCTTGGGGTGACTAAACTTTACTCTGAATCAAGCTATTGTTGGAGATGGCACATAGGGCTAGAGAGATCTCTAACTTTGTGGCATTTTCTATCCACAACACATTGTACTTGCAGTGTACTTTTCCTGC
>NW_005842529.1:735156-745025 GCF_000455745.1 Alligator sinensis
GTAACCTAAAGCAGCACATTTCAACCAGAGTGCCAGGGCACCCCGGGGTGCCTTGTGATCCTTTCAAGGGTGCTGCAGGATGCCATGGAGTGTTAGCACTTTTAGGTTTGCAAATGTGATTTACCAGATAAACCCAGACATTTCAAACAGAAACCCATGCCTTGAGTCTAAGAAGGTTGAGAACCACTGACCTAAAAGCTTGTCTTCACATGAAAGTTAATGCATAATAGCGCATTGTAAATTCATACCCTAACTTACCACTTCAACACTTTTTTTTTTTTTCCACCACCTTGCATATAAGCTGCTTTTGGAGTATACTATGTATGTCCGTGCAGGGAGTTAGTGTGGAGTGGCTAGCATGCTGTTGATTCATATGCTGTCTACTGTGTGCGTAATTTCATAGTGTAAACAAACCTTAATGGGAGCCTTCAAACTTCTATATACTAAGCTTTATATACTACTTCTGTGAAGTAGAACACATTGATCCCTCCTAAAGCGTGGGAATAGTGCCATTTGATTCACCTCTGATCAAATGAAGGTTGAAGCTCTCCAGAATAAAGGACTGATTACACTGGGGATTTTGAACCCAAACTGGTTCCTTGCTCTGGCTGGAGAAGAAGGTGCAACTGGATAGGTGAGCTGTAGTGCTGCAAACTTTCTGTTGCAACTAGTTTGAGCTACTGCAGCTAATTCAGTTTACTACACTACTGTAAAAATGTCCAGTGCAGACAGTCCTTACCACAAAGGGACTTTTGTAGTGAAGGTTAGAGCTGTCATTCCATCCCAGCCTCACTACTGATTTTAGCAGTATTAAACAAGTCTGATCAGAATTGTATATGGTGCATTTTTCCCATGCTTTGGATTTCTTTAAAGTATTTAGTTTTGATTGGATAAACTGTTACAGGTAGGTGGGAATACAGCTTTCAAAAGTACAAGGAGGGGTTGTTTGGGGTTTTTTTTGGTAATGCTTCTGAACTGGCTTAGCTTACAGACCTGCAGTTTTCTTATTCTCTTGGTCAGCAATGGCATGTATTTTCAGACCATGGAGACTTGTGCAGGTACAAATAGCTGTTAACAATTAGCTGGAGAATGCTTACAGTGGCCATAGGTCCTGTTTTTATACCGGACAGTCCTGTTTTTAAACCCTTTCTCTCCTGTCCATTTCTAAATGAGAAACAGACTGCAAAAAGTCTTGTTTTTCAGTTCATTGATAGAAATGTGCGTCAGTCACTTGTCCTTGCGATTCTGTTGGCTGTGCTTCACGATAGAGTGGTGCACAGCCAGCAGGAGCAGGGTTCGGAGCCAGCCAGGGAGGGAGGTGGCCTTTTTGTGGTGATTTGGCCCCTTGCTGCTGATTGGTCAATGGGCCTAGTGGCCCAACCCCTCACTGCTGACTGGCCAAGGATGTGGTGACCTCAGCCATCACTGCTGATTGGCCAAGAGGGCCCCCCTGCCCTCCCCAAGGTGATGTCCTGTATTCTGGGGATGTCAGTGGCCACCCTAAGAATGGTACATGAGGGAATTGGTGGGAGGGAGGAGTGGGGAATGTGTTTCTCATTCTCCTAGTCCTCAGCATCTTGTACCAGGTGGTAGGGGGAGAATAGTGTAATTCAACCCTTGAGGTCAGAGATGTCAAGGTAGAGAGAAGAGGAGGGCAAGGATTCTCAGGAGTGCCATTTAGGGAGAGGAAAGGGGAAAATAACTTGAGTTATAAATATAATCCTTGTGAGCAACTTTTAAATATTCAGGTGAGGAGAGGTTGTTCTTAGATGTGTATGGTCAAAATTACCAGAAGTGACAGTGACCAGTCAGTTGCTACACAGCAGTGGGAAATTGGGGAATGCTGCCAACAATGCATGTCCAGGCTTCCTAATGTTCAAGGCGTTTTTAAGGAGTGTATGATAGCAAAACTTAAAAGCATTTGTTTGAGCACTAGCAATCACTTTTTGGGGGGATTGAGGTTTCTGGATGAATGATAGCTACTGTATCTGCATTGGCCCCAGGCCTTGAAAAATAATAACCAGCCACAACAACAATGATTATAACAAATATTAAATTGGGGGAGCTTTTAAAAAAAACCCAGGTGGGGGTGGAGTTTGGTTTTAAGTCTTAAGATTTTATATTTTCAAGCTCTTCATTGCAATCAAGAAATGGTACCTTTTTTAAATAGAAGGAAACAATCCAATTGAATCAAATAGCTAAATGCCTTCAGAAGCTGGAACTCTTAAGAAAAAACTGCCAAATATCATGAAACTTTCAATGAGATTGTAGGAGTGGCCAATGCTGAGTTTGAACATTCAGTGAGTGTGTCGAGGGGGGAAGATGGAGAAGGTGGGGAGTGTTTACACATGCATATAAAATTAATTACAAAAGTCTACACTTGGGTATAAACTGTAACAGTGTAATTCCATGTAATTGCAAATAACTGAACAGTCCAGAATGGTACATTTCACATCACATGTCCAACAGTCTTCATTATGAACCAGCATCAAAATAGTATTTTTAAAGTCAAACTTAATCAGTTCATATTGTGTAAGAGGTATGAAAGAGCTATGGTCTGAGTGCTGATCTGGAAGTTAGGAGTTAAAGGCTAAACTGTGTTCTGGCATTGTCTGTCTTCTGGTAAATCTCTATCCTGCCTTGTTTTCCTCATCTCTGAAATGGGGCAGTGTTTACCATTTTCAGAGGAAGTCTTCTGCAGCATAGCTGATGTGTGTGAAGGTCATTAAAGGTACAAGGCGTTATGTAAGTATTATTTGCTTGGGATGGGTGAACTCATTTTACCTCACTTGTATGTTGTGTTTTGTCTCTGTTTTAAGATGTATCAGGTTTATCAAAGCTTTGGATGGGCACTTTTTGATATGGTGTTTGTAAAAAAACTAAACTATAACACAAATAAATAATATTTTAAACCCATTCAGTCATTACTGGTTCAAAATTCTGCCTAAATGTGTTTAATAAGGAGAGAGACAAAGGAAAAAAAGAAAGCCAGTAGGGAGGAAAGGGGAAGACTGGAAAGGTACAGAGAGAAAAGGGAGCATTCTAATATGTACTGTATAGATGAGGGTGCTCTATTAATAAGATGAAGTACACTTCCCTCTGGCTAGAAACACAAACCTTTAAAAAAGATGCAAGGATTTCTGTGCATGATATCTCTTTTGTGCCCAAAAGCTTGCTAAGAAGATTTTTTTCCATTTATTTGAGTTGGTCTAATAAAAGATACCAGATTTACCCAAAGATCCTAGGCTGCCTGAGATCTCTTACTGAACCAACTGCCTGGGTGGGATGACTTAGGCAAGTTTTCAAATGCAATGCATCCAACTTTTTCCCCAGACCTGAAGAAGAATGAATTGCGTTCAAAAGAGAAAAGGTATGCACAGAAATGCTTGCCTCTCACTTTTCCTGGACCATCATGGCTACAATATCACTTTTGCACTACCAAGTTTTTAAACGTTTTTTAAATCTAGAGGCGAGGGGATTACTAATTTAAATTACTGTGGGGTTCCAAACATGACTTCAAAACACATCAACTTCGCTGACATCCACCCCTCCCTGTTGGAGAACTTCCATTTTGATTTTGAGAAAGTGATCCAGCCCCTAACTTTTAGGTACTGTGAACCCTAAACTTTCCAGCAGAACTGGGGCTTTACAAGAAGAGGCTGCATAAAAAAAGTCAGTTTTGTCCTGTGAAGGTTACACGGCATATGTATGTGTTTATCTCAGTTGGCCTTGCCAAATAGATAGTCATTGACTTTTGTGGAAGATAAAAACTGGTGATGGGATGTGTTTTATCAGCACTCCTACTGAGCTAATTAAACTCCTGAGACAGCACTGTAGCAAATGTAGTTTGTCCATGAGCGCACAGTACAAATTAATTCTTCTGTGGTGACTATCGGCTCTTTCTTTATCCTAGTGCTATATAATGCTAAAAGGGCAGTTCTGACACATTCTGCTGTGCTGTGGGGCAGTGTGTACAGTAACGGGGGACAGCAACTTCCTAAGAGGTGTCACTAAGCAATAAAATTATAGTGGCATTTGGCTTGGGAGAGTCCAAGGTCTTTTGTTTTTACTTTGTCCTTTCAGTGTTGCTTTTACCAAATAACCTGAGGTAGGAAATGTACATAAAACTATTTTGGACATCATGTAGGTGTGGCAAGGAGGGGAAAATATCAAGTGAACATGCCTATCTATGAAAGTTACCTGAATTCATAATAAGAAAGGGATCATGTGTATTTGTCCCCTTTTCAAGATACGAAAGAGATCTCTTCTTTTCTTAGTCACTCTCAATGCCATGGAAATAGTTTTTATTTCAGTTATCCTTTTGTGCTTCTGTCGTTCCAAAACACCCTTTTTTCCCATGACGGCCAGCAGTAGGTTTGGGAGAAACCCTCATATAAGAATGCAAGATAAATAGTATATTTCTCTTTTGGCTGTAAGTATTCCACAAAGCTTTTGTATTGCACATGGGTTTAAAGACTTGTTTTTGCACTATGTGTGCATGTGAGTTCATGAGTTGACAGAAGGGACGGGGTACATGCATGATTGTGCCTCTCTACTGCTTCATGTCTAGTTACAGACTCACAATTGCCCCTTTCCATGAGAGCTCAGTGTAGTAGGGTGCCCCTTGGTGTCTGTAATATAGCTGTAGTTGATGGGAGATGGGGTGACAGGATAATGCCTGTGAGCACGTTTAGATTATAAGCAGACATCCAGGGTGGAGTGGGAAGATGGTTTATTTGGTTGGATAGATGTTTCTTTTAGTGTACCAATTAGTTGTTCTGAAGGGTCAGATTAATTTTACTGGTCCTTCTGTACAAAATAAGTATCCATCAAACTAAGTGGTTTTTGCTTTTGTTTTGAATACAAAACAAATACTTTTTTCCATTTAGAAGCAGCTCACTGCAGAGAGTAAAGAAGAACGTGGAAATTTTTATCTGATTCTTCCTGTATTTGTCCGAAAAATAAGTGTTCTTCCTATTGGCAGTGAATTATTTGCTGTTCCAGGTATTTCTGAGAATTGGTGTATCTGTGCCTTACTCATCACCCTCCTTTGGAGCTTGTTTCAGAAACCTGCTGCTGCCTGCCCTTGACTGCAGGTGCTACCTTTACCAATCACTTGCTGCTTGATTGTCCAAGACCTGTTTCCAGTAATTTTCAGTGGGATCAGTGAAAGCATTAGTATGTTAGAAAGAGCAAATCCTTGGATGATGAAAGTGTTTTGCCATTTGTTTGCATTTTCTGTTTTATAAAGGAAATGGCGAGAGTCCTTCAGTTTTTTGGGGGTTTTTTCAAATATCCAGGGCTGTTGCTTTTTGCAGTGCTAACATGTAAATAACTTTTGAGGCAGTTAATGCAGTTGATGTCGTGCACTTGAGAATTTGCAGGCAAAGTCAGGTGCTGAGATGTCTAAATGACTGCACCCACTAAAAATGGTAGGTGTGAAAAGGGGTGGTTGGATTAAATAAGATTCCAAAGTTTTTGTTGGGTTTTTGTTGTTGTTTCTTTTTCTCTTTTTATTGACATGATAATTCTTCCTTTTCTATTGGGCTTTTTATATACTATGTTAATGGCAGAGTGAAGCAGAGAATTAAGGTATGTAGATTTTCTTGATACATCAATGCAAGCTGTATGCAAAAACAATGACATTTAAAAGTGATTATTCCTCTCTCCCTCATTTTAAAGTAATTAAACTCCATCCTGCAAGATATTAAGCTAAAAGGATATTATTTTGTAAGCTGTTTGGAACAGCTGCAACTTTTTCATGAACACCGGAGGAGTCTTCAGGCTTATTTCCAGGAAGAAGGAAAAGCTGTAGGTTAATGCTACCAGGACATCACTCTCTAATTAAAACAATATAGGTTTCTTTCTTCCCTTCCTTGGAGTTTTTTTATATAACTTTTTTTTTTTTACTCCCCCAGCTGGCTTGAAAAAATAAACTGTGGTTCAAGTGCACTCCAAATACATCAATTCTCCTGAAAAATAAGAGGTTTATAAAATTCTTCTCCCTGAAAATGGAATTTATGCCAAACTGTCACACACAACTCTGAATGCTTAGTAATGAACCAACAGATCAGGAGTAAGTATTTAGGGGGTCATGGCTAACCACTTCCTCTTCTTGGTTCCTCTTCCTCCCCGCTTTATGCTCTAATCATCCTCATTCCTTGCTTCAGTTGCTTTCTTCATCATCAGCAGGGTTAGGCCAAGCAGGAAAAGTACTTAGTGGTACTGCCTCCTTCAAAGTATCAGGCTGACAAGCTAAGTCACAGCTTTGTGAGAGAGAGAGAACATCTTTTTCCCAACCCCTGAGCCAGTTTGTGTGCATGTAAAGGGAGAAACGGAACCACCTCTAAAAAGCAAGAGAGGTCGTAGTTGTGGGGTAGGGACACTTGTGAAGGACACAAATGTGGAGGAGTAGAAATACCTCATTTTAGGGGGAAGCATCAGGGATTATCCTGGCCTGTTTTGGAGCAGAGGCTTTGGGCACACATCAGTACTGCAAGTAGGTCTGCGTGGGTTGGAGGGGAAGATACGCATGTTCACTAATCGTCATTGGTCCCTCACAGTTGAAGATGCTGGTGCCACAGGGTGGGAGGAGGAGGTGGTCACATCAATCACGGTGGGTAAGCAGATAACTGCATAAGCCCTTGTTCATTAAGCACCTTTGTCATATTGGCAGCAACCCTCTCTGTGAGCCCGTTTGCTGCTGCTGCCGCCAAATCTTCATGTTGAGGGCTTTTGCCTCCCTGGGATGCTGTTGCTGCCCAGAACAGTTTGAACAGCACCTAGGTACTGCTTTGCTGCCTGTTTTTGAGCATGTTAAAACATTTCGAAGAAAAAAGGTATCAAAAGAGGTTTGTAGGTTCAAACACCCAGTTGCTCTTTGCGTGCATGTTTGTTGTATTGTAGATATTTTGCTTGCCGAATGCATTGCTTCATTTCTCTATCAACACATGGGATCTGACTCGCATTACAGAATGTTTTTCTTTTAAATTTATTGCAAATATAGTGAAATCTCCTTTTGCAATGTTACGGCAGTTGCATGTCTAAAAAACAGGAAGATTTTTAAATTATTGGGACTACCATGAGCAACAGCAAAGTATTAGAAAACGAATGACAATGAAAACAAAATGCAGCCAATACCCTTGCAGCTCTGAAACCGAGCAAATGTTTGTCAGAGTGAGATTTTGCTGGACATCACCAAATAAGAATGAGTTGAGGTCACACTTGGCAAGATCAGGAGCTCGTTTTCTTCCACACAAACAGCATAACGTGATGGGAGGGAAGGGGAAGGAGGAAGAGGGAGAGTGCTGTTTGCCATAAACTGAACTAATAAAAAGATATAAAAGCATTGTTTGTTTTGCTGGAAGGAGTCTGAACACTGGGACATAAATAGACAAAGGTTAAGGATGCTTGCAGGCCTCTTCCTACACAGCAGCTCTGAGGAGCTGTACACAGATTCTTGCACAGAGTTGTGTAACTCCTTTGACTTGCTTCCAGTAAAGAGCATACTATGGGTTCACTCCTGAAATCCTTACTCGAGCAAAGCTTCCATTTTATTGTAAAGGATGGTTTTGCTTGAATAAAAAAGGTCAGGATCACGATCTCTCTGGTAACTTGAGTGGTTTGAAAATGAATGGGAGGCATGCCCTCTGAAGGGTATGTTCTCCTCCTTTACTGAAGCAGAAAAATCCCTTTATTGTGTTTTATGTAACACAAAAGTTTAACTATAAAGAAATGCTAAAACATGATGATGAAACACAATCCACCTTTCTAAGAGGTGATATCCCAAAGAGAGGATGGAAGAGTAATGGGCACGTTCTTCACAAGTGCAATACTAAGTGAATCTGACAGTTAACAGCGGCTCATAAAAACCCTCCGAAATAGCATAGATTTACTGAGTGTGGCTTCAGAGATGGGAATAGTTTTCTAATTGTTGGTCGTAACTTGCTGTCCTCTCCTCCTGCTCTCCCTTCTCCTAGACCAGTCGTTTTCAACCTCATTAGATTCAAGGCATCCCTAGGAAAATGTCAGTTCTTAATTTTCACTTATTTGACTATGAAAAAATAATAAATCAATTCTTTGGTTGCAGAGAAGCCAGAAAGACCACAACAGGTCAGAATATTTTTGACACTGTGCATTTTTGTTTGAAATCTCTGACTCTCTCAGTGTTGCCAACGCTCATGATTTTTGGCATTTTTCTTAAAGACGACGCTGCGGGAATGTGGAAAACTTAGCTTTCATGATTTTTTGCATATATATATGAGAGTTGGCAGAACTGTTATCTTGTGAATCATGTAGGTGTTTTCATACCTAACAGTGGTAATATTGTGGGGTGCCTCATGGCACCATGTTTGAGAATCACTGTCTTAGATGAACAGAAAAACAGAGACCAGGCTAAACAACTTACAGTGTGAACTCTTCTACATGAAGGAATCTGCTGGCCTAGCTCCCTGCATGGAGACACTTGTTCCAGAATACAGCCATATGCACAGGGTACTGTTACTATCCACAGCAGCATAGCTGCCTCTGTGGATGGGCTAACTGCCACTGGCAGTCATCAGTGGTAATGAGCCTGCTCCAAACTCCACATGGAAATGACTTTGCTGTCTTTTGGTTCATAGTTGCTCAGAGCATTACACATTTGAGAGCATTGTTGTTTGGGGAGGGGGGTGTGTGGGGGTGTGCATTTTTTGCATTTTTACCAAATAGATATACCTTGAGTCCAAAGACTTCATCTTTGGAGTGGGATCAGCTGTGTGGGATGCCCCGACACAGCTGATCTGATTTATTGGTGCCTACAAACATTGCCAGGGCCATTGTTTTGCTGTATCAGGCCTCTGCTGCTTCGTAGCATCACAGGCCTGATCATGTGGGACAACAGCCTCAGGTGCCATGCCCTGAGTTAAGACATGCAAGTGTAAGAACCTCTACAGAGGATGCTAAACCTTCTCCAGGGCATTCTCATGGGGCACGTCTGCAAGTGGAGTTCGTCTACTTGCAGATGTGCATCCCTAGTCAAGGCATGACAGCCTGATACATGCAGGAGATGCCCGTGGCATGTGTATCAGGCTTATGTGCCCTGACTTGGAGTGCATGATTGCAAGTAGACGAACTCCACTTGCAAAGTGGGGAACCCTGCCTGTAGACATGCCCCAACTTGGGACATCGCAGCCATACAGGGGAATTCCTGTGGCATGCAGTAAGCAAACAGACGTGTTCCCATTTAAGGCATCACAAACTCTGACTAGCTTTTGTTGTGGCAACACTTTTAGGCGCTTGGAGTGTGATAAGGACTAGTACATCTGCTTGCTTGCAATTTGTGCCACCATAGTTTTTTTTTTTTTGGTGGCACAAGGGTGACATTTGTTTGTTCTGAGTGCTTCTCTCCCAGCTCCCTGGCCCCTACTTCCTACCAGTTTAGCTTATACCACTTCCAAAGTGACACCCACTCAAACAGAAAAAGGCATCCTTTTGGGGATATTTGGCAAATTTCCATAGGTAGACAAGCTCTTAGCACTAGACTTTTCTTTGGAACACTTAACTGACAACATGGCAGTAGGGAGTTTTCAATCCAAAGGCAGGTTGGTTGGTTTTTAATGTAAATGGAGATCTAAAACTATTCTCACTGTTTTGTTTGTTTGTTTGTTTTTACTTGGAGATCTTAATTTTTTATCAATTTATTTTCTACAGATTCTTGATGCTTTGCCTTTTTAAAAGCATTAGATCAAATTTTGTGCTAGGATTATCAGGCCAACTCTACTTTTTGACCTGTTGGCATTAAAATTCTCATGCGTATGTGGTTGGCCAGAAACATTTTTGATTGGATGACTTCATGACAGTCGCGCATAACATTGCTCAGAAATTCCTGC
>NW_005842529.1:745035-752758 GCF_000455745.1 Alligator sinensis
GGTTAAATTGAATAGAAATGAGGCTGATTAGAAATGAATGTTCTTATATGTTGAGTGACCTTTATTAGAAATACGTGCACTTTTTAACATCTGTTGCAATGACTTGGTGAACATACATAGAGTGCAGTGTATCACCCTTCAAGGTAGATTGGATCAACAGAGGAAAGCAGTGGTGTTCAGGCTCCGGTCAGCTAGAAATGCAGGCTCTGTGGGAGAGGATGGCCCAATTTGTTGCAAGTTCTGTTTCCAGTATAAGGATTACTAAGGTAAATTCCTTTGTTGAACTGTTGCTATTCCTCCAGGTCTCTGACATGATTTAGAGAAAGGGAGAAAGAGAAAAGAAAAAGAGTCTCTTATGTGACAAGGTGAACTCACAGAAAAATATTTCTGATTCTGGCTTGTAGTTTATACTTAAAACTTGACTGACAGTAAACCTTAAAAATGTCTTTAGAATTCAGTACTCCTGTCTCTTAATTTCAGCTACACATCACCATGGTATCTTGAGTGCCTACCATTAGTGCATTAGATGATGACTAACCTCTGTCTCATGATATTTGTTCAGTCCTCTTCTCCACAGGGAAAGTAGGAATGCGCGTGCGTGTGAGCACGCACAATGGCAATATCTTGTTTTGGTAGGTTATTGATTTTATTTTTTCAAATCTATTTTTTCTGTGCACTCATTATAGAAAAACAAGGTCAAAGAAACATTGCATACTTGAAGTAAAAGTTAGCAAGGCTTGTGCATCATTCTGTCTGATTGGAAATACCCATACTATAAAAACATTTTTTCCCCTCAGTGCCCACAAATAACAGAGGTGTAAAAGAATTCCCATTTTGTGTCAAAAGCCTCTTGCCAATGTACTCAAACGCAGTGTGAAACATCACTGCTGCGTAAATAAGTGTTCATGTAACAGCAGTAGGAGCAACAAACTGCTGTTTTTACAAATGTTGTTCACAGAGCTCTGCAACCACCCCCCAACGGTGCTTATGCATAAAGAAGAGGTAAGCAAGCAAAAGTCTTTATTAAACTTCCTCTAGAAGCAGAGGATAAATTTCACCCAGAAAAGAAAACTTCATGGTAAAACAGTATCAAGTTTTGGAGGGTCTGTCATAAGTGAACCTTCCGGGGGACTACAAACCAAAGATTAATGAAATGACTAGATGGTCTGCTGTTGACCTCATTAGTGGCTCTGGCAGATCCCTTAGACTCCAGTATTTTTATGAGGCTCCCTCTACCTGCTACAGCTATTGTACAATTAAGTGGCTAATTGCACAGATCAATTACACATGCAAAATACCTGTCACACTATGAAAAGGTCCCACCAGCTCAAAGTTAGACCTTGAAAATATGTACTAACTTTATAGCTGGTTGCTATCCAGCTTTAATTTACACGTGTAGCAGGGTCTCCCCTGTGGCTGGGAGCATTGTCAGCTGACTGGGCTCCTTGCCATAGGGGTGTACCATGCCCACTTGGGGCTGGGAGACCTGCAGCTGAGGGGACTCTCAGTGCCCAGCAGCTGTGGGACTAGATCCCGGCAGCCATGGGGTACAGCTGCCATCTCCCAGCCCCTGGGTTCCCCACTGTGGCTGGGAAATTGCAGCAGCTGTGATCTCCCAGCCACCGAGACCTCTATGCATTCCTGAAGCTAGGAGACCACAGTAGCTATGATATCCCAGCCACAGGGATGCTCCATGCACCCTGTGGCTGGGAGATCATAGCAGCTGCAATTACACAGCCATAGGATGCCTATCATGCTTCCTGTGGCTGGGACATTGCAGTCCTGTAGCTGATGGGACTTGCAACTCTGGCTGTGTGAGAGGCTCAGCCAGGGCTGCAAGTCATAGAATCGTAGAAAATGAGGGTTAGAAGCGCCTTCAGGAGGTCATCTAGTCCAACCCCCTTCTCAAAGCAGTACTGTCTCCAACTATCTCATTCCAGCCAAGGCTTTGTCTAGCTGGGTCTTAAAAACCTCCAAGGATGGAAGAGTCCACAGCCTCTCTGAGTAACCTGTTTCAGTGATTTTACTGCTTTCCTAGTGAGGAAGTTCTTTCTAATACATAACCTAAACTTCCCTTGCTACAACTTGAGACCATTGCTCCTTGTTCTGTCATCTGCCACCACTGAGAACAGTCTTGTCCCCTATTTGCCGATGCAGGAAGAGCCCAAGATGGCAATCCCAGGCTTCCCCTGCACTGACAGTAAGGTATGATAGGATCTTATGCTGGATCCCACAATCACGCCTCCTGCTGTGCACATAGCACATAGCAGGAGGTGCAATTGTGTGGATCATGCATTAGATCCTATTGCGTCTTTAACTGCACGCGTAGAGGGGGCCTAAGCGTAAGTACTTTTCCCCTTAGCTTGTAACACTTGGCAAAAATAGGAGCATAATTCAGTAGTTCCATGCTGAGACTTACCAGGCCCACTCCACATGTGCTTGTTTCAGTGGGTGTGATTTGCCCTAGCATAGCACTGCTTTGTCCTTTGTGGACATATTCTGAGGCGTTTAGCCAAGCTTTGCTGAAAGTCAGTGGGACTTATGTGTCTAAGCATGCTGGGCATCTCAGCATCTAATGGAGAGATGATTAAATCCCTTTTAAAAATCAGTGTCATATGCTTTCTTGATGTGATATGGTGATCTACAAAATGGAGATTGTTAGCATCTGTTTCTCAGGGACATTGAGATTTTAATATCTATAGAGCCCCTTAAGAAGGTGAGATGCTCTTATGTTGTGACAAAAACTTGCTACCACCACTATTCTTTTCAGTCACATTTCACATAGGCACATAGGTTGTCCTGTAACCACCCTTCAGTTTTCATAGGCAACCTTAGAAAAACTGACTTGAATGCAGTTCTGCTTATTTATCATCATTTTTTTTCTAAGTTTCTTCCACTGCCCTTTTTTAATTACTAAGGATATTTTTCTGGCAACAAGGATGACTTTGGCTTCAGAGCTCATCCCTTCCTGCTGTTTTTGTTCCTTATCTTAAGCCATAACCCACGGCACATAATGTCTAATTTAATTGCTGTCAGCATCACAGACACAAAACTGTAGCCTCATATGGGTTGTAAGCAGGAGAAGAGACTGTATAGAGATATTTAAAAGTGTTATTTAAATATTTAATTGAATAGTGATATTTTAAAGTGTGTGCCTGCTTTGCTGCTAGTATATGGGGGCAATAATATTTTCATATCACAAAGAGGTCTTTTTGCAGTAAGGACTGATCTGCATGACAAAGTACAAAGTTGCCTTGGTGGTGGTGCTCTCCCCCCCCCCCCCGGGTCTTAGTTATGCTGCTGGCTAAGAGATTCTGCCTCCATAGCTCTTCTGGCTGATAGCAGCCCTGTAATGCAGGCCTAAGTACATCAAAGACTGTAAGGAGCTTAGGTTGTGTGTAGATGAAATGAGGGGCATGTGTGCAGTACACTTTAAAGTGGGTTAAATGCTTTTGTACCGCTTTAATGGTGTTGGTATTCGCATGCGTCGGCGGCGTATTGTGCAGTAATTCTAGTCACTGTACCAAATTCAGCGGCGTAATGCACCTTAAATGACTTGGGGCACAGCAAACTAAAACTCGTCCAAGGAATTTTAGTTTACTGCCCTACAGCTGCAGAGCGAAGCACTGGGCTCCGTGCAGCTCAGGGGCTCTGCAGGGAGCCCTGTGGGCAGCCTGGCAGCAGCGCAGGAAGGTAGGCTCTGCCCAAGAAAAAAAAATGGCAATCTTTTTTTTTTCCTAGAGCCTGTTTCCCGGCCTGAGCTGTGTGGGGGCCCGGTGCTTCCCTCCTTAGCTGCAGCGCCCCCCGGGACTGCCAGAGCCAGGTGCCTGCGAGCGGGGGCCGTCTGGGTGGGGTCCGCTGCTGCTGTGGAGGGAAGCACCAGCTCCCCCACACCCAGCTCAGGGACCGCTCTGCCCACTGGCAACTCACCCTCCCCTCCCTGCCACCAGAGTGGCAGGTAAGTGCATGGGTGTATGCCTGACACAGGGGTTTACTTGGCCCTAAATTGAAGCAGTGTTTTGATTTAGGACCACCGCTTCAATTCGGGTCCCCCATTTCATCTACGCATGCCGTTTGATGCCGCTGTAACAGGGGCCACGTAACTACCTTAGATGGTGAAACAACATAGGAAAGGTGAAACTGCACTTACCTTGTCATAGCTGATAAGGTATCTACTTAAATGCTGGAGTAAGAAGCATGATCCTGAAGTGTTACATTAACATGACACATTCTTTCAATCTTAGAATAAAGAAATGGTTTCATTTTTTTGTTTGAACACATCAAAAGAGCCTCTTGTCAAAAAAGAGGTATGTTTTTACAGCTGCATTTCTTGGGATCAAGCAATGGTGGTGTTGAGGTGGGGAATGACCTGTTGCTCTGGGTATATCTAACCACAAAGACCATTGATGCACATGCTTGTCAGATCGGGAATGTGGAAATGCAGTCCACTGACTCTGATAGGAATCTTTGTCTTTATGACTGCACCAGGATTCGGTCATTGCCTTAGAATGGAGGAAGTTGGGGTTCAGGAAACTCCTAGGCTTATTTAATGCACTTGGTATGTAGAACTGATAAATCAGTATCCTTAAAAGTGAAAATTATGTACAGTAGAATAAAATATAGTGGCCAGGAGATAATTGATGGGTACAATGGTTTACCTTATGCAACTTTTTGCAAATGTATGTTGTTCTTCATAGGGACATAATTGAGCAAGCATTTTCTCAGAGTGTATACAGAAGTTTTGGCAGCCTGTTGGGGATGCTATCTAACTTAAGGCATTTGCCTGTTGGGTGGGGTGGGATTGAGGGGAGAGAGGGGCTTGGAGCCTGCTTGTACCGGCCCAGGCCAGCAGGCGGGAGTGCTTCAGGAGACAGGAGGCTGCCGGACTGCCCCTCTCCCCAGCCCTGCCTCCTCTGCCAGCTGGCAACTGTCAGCATGGGCTGGAAGGAGGATGGAGACTGCCCCCCCCCCCCCCCCCACCGCCGACCCCCCCCCCCCCCCCCCAACCATCCCTACTGGGGTCTTGGGTAAGCTGGGCTAGGCCCAGATGGTGGGAGGGGGGCACTTCCCTGGTCCTCTGCCCGGGTGCGGAGGGGAGAGACAAAGGTTTTCTGCAAAGCTGCATGGGATGTGGGCAGAATCGCCTGAAATTAACCCTCTTAAGGAACCTGTACACAGGTCCCTGAGGTGCTCTTTCCTAGTGCACCCCTGTCTGATAGTACATCAGACGAGGGTTACATTTTTCAGGCGACTGGTCATTTAAAAAGTCTGCAGCCATGAACATTTGCTGTGTTTCAGCTACAGAGCACCTTCGGGGGCCTTATCGTGTGTAAAATGTAACTTCTGTACACCCCCGAAGGAATTACTTGATGCCTTTTGCAAGTTAAAGTTTCTCTTAATATGTGAATTATGCTATCTTATAGCATGGATAATAATGATAAGTTAACTTACTGAATAGGTATGAAGGGAATGTAAACTCTTTACTATAGAAAATTATTTGTTGTTTTTTTTCTGCAAAGATTTTTAAACATATACTAGAGATTCCTTATTGCTAGGCTTGACAGGGTTCAATTTTTATCAATAGCTATTGATAAACATTGGTTTCACTGGATACTCAGAGACAGACTGAAAAATATTTTCATCAATTTAAGTACAGGTGATGTATTTAAAAAATCCTGAGTGGAGGTAAGGAAATCGGGATCAGGGGGTACATGCACATGCACACGGTGGCCGCTGCAGGAACTGGGGGCCAAGTTGATAAGGCTGTGCTGAGAGTGGGGGAGGAGGTTGGAGGGGCTGGACTGGTAGGTAGCAGAGGGGAGCCCAGAGCTCCTGGCCACTTGCTTTGCCTAGGTCTCAGCCAGGGCAGGGGTCAAACTCATGTGGATCCCAGCCCAGCCTCAGCAGGAGTTTGCTGGGACCTGGGCAGAGTGAAGGGCCAGTGGCTCTGACCTCTTGGGTGCTACCAGTCCTACCCCTCCAACTCCTTCCTCCTGGCACAGCCTTATTAGCATGGCCCCCAGGTCCTGCAGCAGTCACCTTGTGTGCATGCATGTGTGTACATGTGCTAAATTAAAAAAAATTGAAAAACACCCTTACTTTAGTGCAATCCTGAAAATTTTAATGGATAAAAATCTAAGTAAATGTTTAAAAATAAGCATAATTTTAGCCATCAAAATAAAAATAATAATAATAAAAATCAAATTCTGCAAAGCCTACTTTCTCTCTCTCTCTCTCTTCTCAAGGTGCTTCGCCACTTAAACATTTAACAATAGCAGAAGATAAATATACAAGTAATACAAAATATAACAGGCCACTTGTTTCTGAGTAGTTGTTGCACATTTTGTGTGTTGTCATAAGTCGCAAAAAATCCAAGTAGTGTTAAATTGCTTTCAATTCTACATTGTGACTTTATCTCAGCTCCTGGCTGAAGTTGCCAACTTAGCTTATTTCACATCCATCTCAGCTCCAGTTCCCTCAGGCCTTGGAAAATGTTCTCAGAACGTTGAGAACAGCAGTCGACACTATAGATGCTAGTTACCTCTGGGGAAAACCACATGTAGCGTATCCTTTTTACTGACTTCAATTTGATTTTAATGGAGTGGAAAAGGAATCAAAAAGAGGATGGAGAAATGAGAAACTGTAGTCAATGTTGTCAACTGGAACCATAGAGGTGGGAACAAAAACGATCCAGATTGTTTTTGAAAAACATGTTGTTTTTTGTTTTATTGTTAGTTTTAATTAGTGGCATTTACAAAAATAATGGCTGATGCAACAAATCCCTCCTGCTTACTCCCACGTTGAGGTGCAGGAGACCAGCAATCAAGCTGAGACAGATGGTTCACAGCAGCACTGAGTGTGCACTCTAGGGCTGTGCTCAGGCTCTTTTTTTCTGTCTTAGGAGAGCCTGAGAGCAGTGCTGGGCACTGGGCAATAAGGTGTTCTCAGGGTTTCTCCCAAGCTGTGCATTCTGCCTAATTGCTGGTCTCTGGTGTACCTAAATGAGCAAGTAAGCTGGGCTTTTTGGGGGGAAGGAAGGGATAAAGAAGTGACTGAAATGGTTTTTCCCATCCTTCCTCAATAAAAGCAAAAGTGAAGATGCAAGACTGTTCCCCGTCCTTTCTCATATTTCTCAGGCTTGCATGGATGCTGGATTACTAAGGAGAGCCTTCCGAGAATCGCAAGGAAAGTGTTAGGTCACGCGGTTGAGAAACATATTTAATACTTTTCTGTGTTGGACCTGCAATTATAAACTAATGTTGGAAATGTGTGATGCCATGATGTGATGATAATCCAATAGTACAGGGATTGGCAATGTTTTGAAGCAAGGGCTGCTTTGGATCTTAGCTTTGAGTGTGGGTCACTTCTAACCTGGCCTGCGTTGTCACCATGCTCCCTTCCCCCTTGCAGTGCTGCTGCCATTGCTTCTCCCTTCTGCCTAGCCACTGCACGGGTGAAGCCCCCTGCTGTTGAAATGCCACAGAAGCCCCCAGCTCTGTGGGCTGGATAAAATGGCTCTGTGGCCAGATCCAGCCTGTGGGTTGTAGGCTACCACCCCCTGCTAGTCTAGTACGTGAGGAAAATGGCATTTCTGTTTGCTGAACTGTTAGCACTTTCTTCATGCATTTATGGTTTTTATATTTAAGCAATTGCATGTCTCCCTGTTTTCCAGGCATTAGTTCAGTCTTTTTCCCAAATACTGTGGTGGCTCCTGCCTAAAACA
>NW_005842529.1:752789-769224 GCF_000455745.1 Alligator sinensis
TTAAATAAATGCAAATATTAACAAAAATACTAAACTAAACCAGAGACTCTTAACCGGAGAAGGAGAAATTTGCTGGGGCGAGTAGTACCTTTTTCTGTCATGGCTCCATCCTGTTCAATATAGGACTGTTTACAAAGCAAGATGCAGCCCAGTGAGAGAGAAGCTGGCTTTCATATGGACATCTCTCATTTCAGTGATGAGCTTGGAAATAGAGAAATATGTAATTGGCTTCTCCCCAAAGGAGTAGTAACAGTCAAATCTCAGAAACAGATCTGGTTTTTAAAGTGTGTAAGGGCCAACATGCGCTGTGTAATGTAGCTGAGACATTAAAGGAATAATGAATGCTAAATTTAATTTTAAAAAATTATAACAGCACATGTTTATTTAACATGGGTCATTGTTTGTGTGTATTTAATGCCCTTAGAAACATTTTTTTATTTTTTCCTGCTCACCTGTTTAAAGCTTCTTTTTTTTCTTAAAGGCGGGTGTGAGGTATGGTCTCACTAAACGTGGTCTCTCTCTTTTTTTTCTCTTTGCTGTCCCTGGTCATGCAGATGATTGCCTGCTACTTGACATTCAGCTCTGTTTTCTCTTCAACTGGCTTTTGCAGGACCTGGGGGAGACAAAAACAGTGACATGCTAAGTTGCATCAAAGATGTTACAGAAACATACAAACGATGCTTTTATACTTCCAGGGGAGGAGGTTGAGCAGGAGCTGTTATTTCAAGCAAGGATAAGCAACATGTTTCTAAGATGGAAATGTAACTTTTAGGATGACACTAGCCTTTAAAGTGCCCTTAGAGTTAGAACACTAACTTGGGTACCATTTGTACCTGAGCTATGGCTGGCTCAGCTATGGCAGAGCCATAAAGCTAAGGCAATTGTATACTAGTAAAAGATCTGCCTCTGTATCTGCTTCCTTTCTGTAAGGGTTTATGTGCTTGCATAAAATCAGCAGCTCTGTTCCTGTTTTGTTAAGCTTGAAGATTCAACACAGCTATGGGAACGTGGGCTGGATTCTCCTAGTTTTGTACATCAGAGGCATAAGTACCAGGGTCTGCACTCTGGGTGGCAGCAGTGATGGGAGCCAGCCCAGCTGCAGCAGTGGTAATGGCTAGGCCAGTAGTGTATTAACTGTCATTCTTGCACCCTCTCTAAGTGGGCACCCTGGGCTGGCGACTTGGTCATCCACCCCTTGTTATGCGATTGGTCCAAAGGCTTTAATACCATGGCTATTGTTGATATGGAGGCGGGACTCTTGCCAGCTTACATCCCACAATGGATTGCAAGGCTTCCAGTTTGAAAGATAAACCAAAAAAAAGAAAAGCCCCTAATATATTGCTTTACGTATTAACAGAACTAATTTAAAATAACTGAAATGTGTGCACACACAATGTTCATGTTCCCCCTTCTTCCCCTACATGCACTTAGCCTGTCTCTTTTCACACTGTAATTATATTTTAACCTGTCATGACCCAAAGGCATGATTTTGTGTGCGCTTCGGCACCAGAATTATCCCCGCCAAGTTGCAGCTTCATTGCACGGGAGAGTTTCCTGTTGCAGAGGAAAACCCCGGTGCAGGGACGAGTTTCCCACCTTTCTGCAGCTTCTTTTGCAGAGTGCATTGCTCAAGTTGCAAGAGAAATGCACGGTGCAAAAGAGTTCCTGCCACCGGTATGCAAATTTGTTCCCCGCTATTGGCTAGTTTTAAATTATTCCCACGTGGCGGCTAACGATTGGCCTGTTAGCCGTATAAGAGGCTTGAGCAGTTTCCGCCCAAGCCGAAGAGGACTCCACATCCATCTCGTGGGGACTCTGGATACACGGCAGGGTAATAGAGACCCTGTGTGAGATTCAGAGGAGCTTGGCGACCTGATCCATCGCCCACCTCTTCCCGTCTTCGATCGATAACCTTTATAAGACGTATCTCCGATTCCGATTTTGGTGGCGCGTTCACCCAGAGCATCCGGAGCTCTGTTCCGTGGAGCCTAGCAAACTCCACGTGACCGCCCGTGTGGTCTGTGTCTGTAACCGCAACTCAAGCAAGTTTTCCAGCCTACACCACTGCCATCTCGGTGTAAGTAAACAATCTTTAAAACTACCGCTACGCGTTTGTGCCTAATTCCAGCTCGTCGCCCTCCCTCTCCAATCCAGCGTGCCCGGGCTCCTGGCCACAGCCCGCGTGCAGCACGGGAAAGGGCTTGGGTCGCTCCCGGCCCGCACATAACCTTTTTGTATAGTAAAGTATCATGGATACAAAATCATTGGATGTTACTGTCTGCTGAAAGATTGGGGAGAGACTTTAAAATTAATTTGGGGTTGCAGTTCTGCTACATTTTGTGTGTGGTGGTGTGTAGGGTGTGTTTGGAGATATTGAGCATCTGATGAAAAATACAAGTCTAATTACTGTTTTTGATACCATGAACCATGCACTGTTTCTTCTATAATGCCTTTTTCTTAAGAAAGGGGAATTGAGTAGTTGCCGGGTTTAGAAGGCAATATCATTGTAGATACAGTACTGCAGTGTATTATACAGGTACCGCTTGAAGAATATTTTTCATGAAGATGCTCACATTTACAGAAACTTGATAAACAGAACAAAAGCAAAGTTCATATTGACCTAATTATGTTTACTTTTACTAAAAATCTGGACCAATTTAGCCCAATGTTCAACCTAACAGTCATAAAATCATAGAAAAGTAGTGCTGGAAGGGACCTCAGGAGGTCATGTAGTCCAACTCTGCTCAGAAAAGGATCATCCCTGTTTAAACCATCCGAAAACTAAATGTTTACCTAACTTTCTAAGGATGGAGAGTAGACAACCTCTTTAGATAATCTGCTGTATTTACCTACCCTCTGGTTAGACTATTCTTCTCAGTATCCAACTCAAATCTCTCATGCTGTAATTTAAGTTCATTACTATTTGTACTGTCGCCAGTGGAGATGGAATAGTCAATTGCCATCTTCTTTATATCAACCTTTCATGCATCTGAATGCTTTTATCAAATTCTCCTTCTCCTTTACCTGCTCTGTCTCTTCTCTTGTCTAGACTAAGTAGGCTCATGTATGTCATGTTTTTCAAACCTCTGTACATTTGGTGTTGCTCTTCTTTTGACTCTTTCCAGTTTGTTCATGCCTTTCTTGAAGTTTGTTGCCAAAAAGTGGTACAGTGCTCTGGGTGAGACCCCCACCAGTGCCAAATGGAGTGAAGATTCACTTTCCATGACTTGCATACAACACTCCTGCTTAATACAACCCAATATGCTGTTGGCTCTTTTTGCAACAGCATTGTACTTTTGACTCATTCAGCTAGCGTTCCTTTAATTTTCAAGACCTCTTCTGTAGTATTGTAGTCTAGCCAGTTGTTTTCTAGTATGTATTTGCTTTTGAAAGTTCTGTCCTATGTGCAGTACTTTGCACTTGTACTTTGAATTTTAGAGTATTTCTGTAATGTTTCTATGGGACCAATTTTCAAAACTCACTCCTCACAGGCTGGATCCAAACTTGAATTTCAGTGGTGAGCCCTGGCTTTGCTCATGCTGGCTCCATTATGAGCCCTGTTAGGTAAAAGACATGGCTCTGATCTGTGGAGATCCATCCCGCATACAGTTGACACCCTGTTTTAGCCCATTACTAAACTACCAGTTGGATCAGCAGTTAGTTGGGAGGAGGTAACAAGTGGAGTTCCCCAGGGGTCTGTCCGAGGTCCAGCATTGTTCAACATCTTCATTAATGATTTGGACGATGGGATTGAGTGCACACTTAGTAAAGTTGCAGATGACACCAAATTGAGTGGAGTTGCAGACTCCACTCAACAAAGTACTGGTTAGATTAATGGACTGTAAGGTGGTTAGACAGCTGCCTGGCTCAGAGGGTACCAATCAATGGCTTGATGTCTAGTTGGCAGCCGGTATCAAGTGGAGTGCCCCAGAGAGGTCCTGGGACTGGTTTTGTTCAATATCTTCATCAGCTACCTGGAAGATGGGATGGAGTGCACCCTCAGCAAGTTTACAGATGACACCAAGCTGAGAGTAGAAGATACACCGGAGAGTTGGGCTAGGATTCAGAGAGACCTCAACAAATTGGAGGATTGGACAAAAAGAAATCTCTTGAGGGTCAATAGGGACAAGTGCAAAGTCCTGCACTTGGGATGGAAAAATCCCAGGCACCAATACAAGCTAGGGATTGGTTGGCTAAGCAGCAACTCTGAAGAAAAGGACCTGGGGTTTACAGTGGACAGTAAGTTGAATATGAGCCAACAGTGTGGCCTTGTTGCAAAGAAGACTAATGGCATACTGGGCTGCATTAGTAGGAGTGTTGCCAGTAGATAGAGGGAAGTGATTCTTCCCCTCTTCAGCTTGGTGAGGCCACATCTGGAGTACAGTGTTCAGTTTTGGGCCCCCCAGTACAGAAAGGGCAAGTTGGAGAGAGCCCAGCGAAGGGCAGCAGAAATGGTTTGGGGGCTGGGACATGTGGCTTCTGAGAGACTAAGGGAACTGGGCTTATTTAGTCTGTAGAAGAGAAGATTGAAAAGGGATTTAATAGCAGCCTTTGGAATCCCGAAGGGCGGTTCCGAAGAGGATGGAGGTAGATTGTTTTCAGCGGTAGCTGATGACAGAACAAGGAGCAACAGTCTCAAGTTGCAGCAAGGGAAGTTTACATTGGCCATCAGGAAAAACTTTCTCACTAGGAGGATAGTAAAGCCGTGGAACAGGTTACCTAGAGAGGTTGTAGACTCTATTCTTGGAGGTTCTTAAGACCCAGTTAAACAAAGCCTTGACTGGGAAGATCTAGTTTGGGATGCCCCTGCTTTAAGCAGGGGGTTGGACTAGATGACCTCCTGAAGTCCCTTCCAACCCTAGTTTTCTATGATTCTGTGCATCTTTGGAGGATGGTGTTAGGATTCAGAGTGACCTGGATACTGGAGAAATGATCTGCAGTTAATCAGATGAGATTTAAAAAGGACAAGTGCAAAGTCCTGTACTTGGGATGGAATAGTTGAATGCACAGATACAGACTGGGGAATGAATGACTGGGCTGATGTACTGAAAAGAAGCACCTGGGGGTTATAGTACACCATAAGCTGAATATAAGTCAACAGCATGCTCTTGTTGTGTTTATTTATATATATATATATATATACCTGTGAATCCAGGGAAAGTGATTCTTCTGCTCTGCTCAGCACTGATGAGGCCTTACCTGGAGTAATGTCTCCAGTTTTGGGCCCCACCTTTTAAGAAGGATGCGGACAGTTTTGGAAACAGTCCAGTGCAGAGCAGCAGAGTGATTAGGGCCCTGGAAGGCGAGGCTCATGAGGAAAGGCTGAAAGAGCTAAGGTTATTTAATCTTTAGAAAAGAAGACTGAGGGGGGATTGGATAACTGCTTTTAAATACCCCAAAGGACACAGGCCTTTCTCTGTTGTCATAGGGACAGGACGAGGAGCAGTGGCCTCAAGATGCAGCAGGGGAAATTTATGTTGGAGATTAGGAGAAACTTTCTGACTGAGTGGCCAGGCATTGGAACAGACTACCTAGAGAAGCTGTGGAATCTCCAAACTTGGAAACTTTCAAGAGCAGGTTGGACAGACACTTGACTCGGATGGTTTAATTAAGTTTGGGGATGATCCTATCTTGAACAGGGGGCTAGACTAGATGAACCTGTCAGGTCCCCTCCAGCCCTACTTTCCTATGATCTTCCAGTCCTGCTACTGAAGGAGATTCCTCCAATGTTTGTACATCTCTTTGCTGTCTTTTAAATACTTTGTTACTAAAAGCATTTTAAATTTAATAACATAATAGCCCTGTGTTGAAGAGATTTTGTTGTTCTGTCTTTAAGCTTGTTTATTCCAGCTTCTGTTTCTACACATGACATCAGTTTGCCATAGCTCTTTGTGATTCAGATATTATTTTCATTGATTCAAATAAATCAATATAATTTTTAATACCAAACGTCTTGCTGATTACCATTGCTTAACACCGCCATTCTTCCTAATGAACCACTCCATTCACTCTCAGCATTCCTAAGTAGAGCTTTATCATACACTAAATGATGAAACACTCTACATAAGTAAAGACAAACACCTGAAGAGAATCTGTGCTCATACTCCTGACCATTTTTTAGTTCAGGCAGAATACAGCACCATTACTTCCTGATAACTGTTGAAAGTACCTTCTATTTAAACAGTCCAGTTTCTGTTGTCAGTATCATGTTACTTGCTATTTTTATCTTTTTTTCTTCCTCAGTTTAATAATCGGTACTGGTCTGGAAGGGATAGGTAAAGATATGACAAGACAGAAGGAGAACGTGCAAGATGGGAAGAGATGGGAGGCTTTAGGCTAAGGCAGTTATAGGGCCTTGAGGCCTGTGAGACCAGAGAGAGAGAGTGAGTTTAATATTCAGATCAAGTGTTTAAAGCACACAGTTTCTTCGCTAGGCTTTCCACCCAATTGGTTGGTAGCTGTATGTTTCTCTGGTTCAGTGTTTCTGTTGTCTTCTCTGTCCTTTATAGACTGTCCCAGCCATACTGGGAAAGTTCAGCATCCCCGAAAAGGATCCCTGCTTTTTGGTGAGAGTCATGAAATCACTGATAAAATTTTCAAATGACAAAAAGACTGAAAGAACAGTGAGTAATAAAGAGGACAGACTGGTGATTGAGAGCAGTCTTGGTACATTGGGTGCAGGTAAATAACATGATTCATAATACGGCCAAATACAAGTTTGTATATCCAGCAATAAAGAACAGGAAGTATGGCCGATAATTCGAAGGATATGGTGAGAGTCTGCAGTCAAAAGGGCCAGTACAATTCTTGGATGCTTAAACAGGAGAGTCTCCAGTATGAGCAGAGGGGTTGTGACGTTTATAAGTAGCATCATTGGCACTGAATTTTATTCATAGATGTTAAGAGTTATGAATCCAAAAAGATGACAATGTCAGTAGGGAAATACAAATTGCCTGAGCAAGGGACTAACATAAGAGGGCTGGGGGTGAGGAGGGGAATGCAACTAGGTTACAGAAAATACAATGTTAGCCAACTAAGCCCGGGGGTAGGGGGTGGGGAAAGGGGAGGGAGGCGGTTCATGACAGAGAGAGAAAGAAGATAAATACACACAAACCTGTACAATGGTCCACAATGGTGGAGGAAGTAGGTTGAAGAAAGTTTCTCAGTCCATATAGAATCTCATCATGGGGGTCCTCTTTGGGTGGAGCAGGGTGGTCCATTGCTGAAGATTCTTCCTGAGGTGAAGTCCATCAGGTGCAGAGGGGGGTTCAGGCGGTCCCCTCTGGGTCCAGTCTGGTGGGGTCAGTGTACTGGTGGTAGGTCGTGATGTGTTCCATGTAGATGTCACGGGACCAGCAGATCGTGTCAGACCCTATGAGGCAGTGCATCAGCTTGACGTAATGATGGGAGACGCGGCAGGCACGCAGGATGCTGTTTTGACATTTTGCCCATAGACTATAATGGGGAAACATGAAACTGCCTATAACTTTGTCATTTCTTGCCTGTTGAGGATGAAACTTGCAGACATGGTAGCCCTTGCTGAGGCCACATCGTCTGCCAAGGTTCAAGGACATAGGTACAGGGGTTTCTGGGAAACTGCATCTCAGACTGCTGACAAACAAGACTCATGTCACGTGTGTGTTAAGGCACAGCAGGGTAAAACTGCAGGCAGGGTAGCCCCTTCTGAGGCCATGAAGTCTGCCAGGTTTCAAGGAGCTAGGCGCAGGGGTTTCTGGGAAACTGTACTTTAGGCTGCTGATAAGCAAAACTTGTGACGTGTGTGTGTGTGTGTGTGTGTGTTAAGGCACGCCCTCACTGGCTGACTTTCTGTACCTACTGCCTCTGAGGTTGATGAAGTGCTGTTCGTAGGCTCATCTGTGAAAAGTGGTTTGTAAATTCAAACAAGCACTGAACCTCGGTAAACTCATCACAGAAGCCACCTTCCTACAGCCCAAAACGCACTGAAAGGATCCAGGTTATGCTGTGACAAGACACAAATCCTGCCAACAATATCTCCAGTATAGAGAGAACTTCACAATACAACACATATCTCCATCAGGCACCATGTGCCCTGATGGAAAATATGTGGAGGCACCAAGCAACAACTGCACACCAGAATGAGCGCACACTGAAAATCTCTTTCTTCCTTAGCTTGTCTCAGTTGCATTTTTGATCAAAAGACACGTCTGTCTTAAAGGTCACTCTCACTTTCCATGTCAGACATCTGTGATTTTTATTACCTACCATTGTTATGATAGTCTCATGTATTGGCTCTTAAACTTTTCCATATTCTGACTTCCTATTTCAATAGCTAGGTTTTGAGACATTCTCATCATACACACACATTCTAGCATGCTTACCAATAAAAAAGAACAGTAGTCGCAGCTCCCTGAAGTTTGTTTGTGACTCCACTTCCCCGAGTGGAAATGCATATGATTAATACTATTAAAGTCTATGAAAAGCCTATGCACAACCTTTTGTAATGATGCTTAGTTTTGGGGCCAGTTCACTTTACAGTCTTGAAAAACCCTCTTCCCTGCAGACAAGTTTTTACACAGACAAGTTGTAGAGAACACTACTGGGCCAAAGGAACATAGTTCTCAGCCATGGTTGCCATCCCAGAGGTTCAAGTGATATCCTGGATCAGGGCTTGGCAGCTTTTTGCAAACATGGGCCACAGCTTGCAACCCAGCTGGTACCTCAGGCCACCATTCCCCCTCTGGCAGCTCCACTGGCAGTAAACAGAGGCCCCAGCAAGAAAGAACATCTGTCCACACAGGCTGATGCAGCTGACTGAAGAGGCTGGATTTAGTTGCCACACTATCAGTAAAACATGGACCAGATCAGACATTTGGGAATCAGTGCACCCTTTAGTAAAATGCATACCAGATCAGACCTTCATGGGCCAAATCCAATCCCTTTCTGGATAGATTTAACCTGTGGGTCATAGGTTGCCAATCCATATCCTAGACTACCTGGTCCAGACCATTCAGAGCATTGAAAATTAAGGACCAAACCCCAGAACTTGTTCTGAAATTCTGTGGCAAACTGATGTAGAGGTGGTACTGTAGTAGAACTTCCTAAGTATTGGACTGTATATGCACTGGTAGATTGCACTCATGTAGCCCAGCTGAAAGTGAATGCATGAATAACTGATGCCAGGTCTTTGTTCACCAGGATAGGGCCCAGTCTCCTAGCTGCATTCATAAGTAACATCATCTTTTTATTATTATTATCTGTGGCTGGCTAAGTAAGAACTCAATTGTCATAGAAGAATCCAAGGGCACTCCTAGACTATAGACTGAATAACTAATCATAGTTATGTGTCATCAGCCAAAGAAAACAGCATTGTGGCCACAAATTCTTCCAAGTGCTTTTGTCTGCTCAGTAGTATCACCTCTGTCTGCTTGGGTTTGGATTCAGCCAGCTGTTCTTTATTCATCAGATGATCTTATTTCAAGCACTAAGCCATCATAGTGGTGGTGAAGGATAGTTTTATAAATCCATGCAAATTGGCAAGAGGATTTGAGGGGAGGTGGAGTACTTGAAATGACTTGAATGTGCTTTGAAAGTGCATAGATTTCAAGTTGTCTTTCCCTTAATTTTGTGCATTTTATCATCAACGTTAACTGATTGAAAGAACTTTTGAAATACCCTTCCTAAAACACGTTCTTTTCTTTTTTCTTCCTTTCTGATTTTATTTTTTTCCCTCCAAAAAGCTTAAAAAATGGGATTTCCCCCCCACCCTCACCTTGCTATTTCTGTTGTTGAAATCCCTGGTTTAGCTCCTTTCTCTCTGGCAAACATTGGTTCTCCTGCCACTGTCCATTCTGATTCAGCTTTGTTTACTTCCTCATCTGTGGATCAGCACCCTTGGTACTGCCAGTAGAGTTCTTGCACCCTTTTTTGCCTAACCTGTGTGCTCTGTTAACTGTGGCAAGTAATTCTGTACAAAACAAGTATGTATCCAACACAAACAATTAGTGGCCAGAACCTGAGCTAGTAGAAATTAGTCGAGCTCTGTCTGAAGTCCTTGGCCCATTTCCTTGAGGAGCTGTTTCTTAATGATTACCATCTTCCACTTGAAATAAAATAAAATAAACAGGAAAGGCAAGGTTTTTAAATGTGAACTTGGGGGACATTGTCTCTCTACCTCCTCTTTCCGTGACGCACACTGTTAAGCTGCTTTAAATTTTGGACCTAATTTACTTGATAATACCCCTTTAACGGCGGAGTTATTAAATATCATAAGAAAGCATGATTATCTTTCTTAGACTTTTACATTAGAGGTATGCTGATATTTTATCATGTTTCAAGATAGTACCTTTGTACTGGAGAAATACAGATGACTGGCTGTGATAAATGGAGTTATCATTGTGTGGTTCCTCACAGGCTCTTCTTCCCTCTTTCAATATCAAGCAGGCAAAAATGAGATGAAATACATGTTGACTCAAATAATTTTTAGAAAATAGAGAATTAAATATGATGCTACTGCGCATTGCTTGACTGCTGTTGGAGTACAAGTATATAGGCAGAGAGTGAAAAGCTTGATTGTTTGTTTGATTGATTGATTGATTGATTTTTAATGTGTCTCAGTCCTTGGATATCTGTGAAGCTAGCTTGGTCATTTTAGCAGCAAGGCTAATTGGAAGGGCTGCTCTAACTTGCATTACTTAGTCAGTGTAAAAGCCTTAGTGGGCAGAGAAAGAGATTGGCTCCCATCACAGCCACAGACATCCTTGTGCAAGTAACGTCTTTCAGTTAAAGATTGGAAGGTGCTCAAACTATATAAGGATAATATTGAAATCCAGAGAATGCCTCCAACAGGCTGATATGTAGCTGCTGATCACAGGGAAGCACCAGCAGTGCCACTTTCTGAAATTCAAGGGAGGTGACCTAAAACAAGAGTGGCCAACCTGCAGCATGCATGCCTCTGTGTGACATGTGGCAGATCAGATTGTGGAGGGAGCAGGGAACACAGGGACAAATAGGGCAGGGAGCACAGGACAGGTAGCTGAAAGCAGAGCAGCAGATTGGGCAGGGAAGATGGGATAGAGAGCAGAATAGAGCAGAGGGATAGGGTTTGGAGTGGTACCCAAGGACAATGCGGGGCTTACCTTGTGACGCCCCACTGGCCTAGAACAGGAGAGGCCAACCTGCGATGTTTGCCACAAGTGCCATGTAGCAGATTAGTGAGGGGACAGGCATCACAGTGACAGATTAGAGCAGAAAGTAGAGCAGCAGAGCAGGCAGGAAAAGAGGATCAGAGTGGCAGGTGGTGAGAGTGCAGTCCTAATTTGTGGCACTCCTGCCAAAAAGGTTGGCCCTCACTGGCCTAGAACATGCCTGGCCACCAAAGCCAGGACTACTACAGTGGGGTGATTTTCTTTCTTTCTTTATTTTTCCCTCATGGTCAGGCCTAGTGGCTGTATGGCTGCCTTTCACTTATCATACAACACAAAACCTCTCACTCCACTGTTGCCATTTCCATATGTGGGCATGGTGAGGATAGTATTCAAAAGGTGATGAGGGTGCTGTTCAAAGCTGTTGGCCTTGGTGCTATTTGAAGTCCTGGTTCTTGAGAGAGAGCTTCCTTTAAGTGCTGCCCATTTAGAACTTGAAATTTTGAATTTCCATCTATTAAATGGTACCTGTGGTCCTTGGGAACAAATAAATTTTCAAAACACAGGGTAGATGGGAGCAGAAGGAAATAGTCCTCTTAGTTCTTCCTAAAGCAGATTCCTTGATAGCTGGCCCAGGGCTGAATGTGACACTGAATCTTATCAGCTCCCAGTCGAAATATGAAACCTGCCTCTTGATATGGCTTGCCTGTAGGATAACCAGTCTCTCCTACCCATGTGTGTGTACAGACGCACAGCTGGTCCCCTGCTATCCTGCCTGCCCTCAGAATGAGGAAACAACAAAGAAATGCAGGTCTAACCCATTCAGCTTCTGAGAAAAATGGAAAAATCCATGTCCTCTTGCCATTTCATTCAAATATTTAAAGCACTTCGATAGCAAGGTGATGACAAGCACATACAAGCCTGGATAAAACAATCTGTGATATATTTTAATGCCTGGCACCTTAAAGATCTTTTGTAGTGGGAAACGTTATCCCCAGGGAAAGGAGAAGATTCACACTTCCCTCCTGACAACAGAGCACTTGTCCCGCTCTGAGGAATATTTAACATTTTAGTGTGATTTTTATACTTATCTAAAGTTATTAGCTATAACTTTGGCTTCCAAGTCCTCTTTGATGAGACTCCCAAACCCTAAATAAGTTACCCAGCTTTATAAATAGAACATTATAATGGGGAAAAAAAGCTTGCCAAGACATTTCCTATCTTTTCTGTGAAATGTGTCATCCTATGTACAAAACATGTGATGGTGCAGTGTGTGTACTGTGTGGACTTCATCAACATGATTTTGCCACTCATGATAAATGCTGCTATCCCAAAGTGAAGCTGGTAAAAACCTTAGTGGAACACCTTCAAAGATCCCTAAATATCAAGCATAATCAAGGACTACATACCCACAAGTCTCAGTTTTTTTTTTAAAACAGCAAGTTTAGGCAGCCAGAATCATCGCATAATATAGTACTGCATCTGGAAAAAAAAAAGGTTAGCTAGCGTGTATTTTGTTTTGTTTTAAACAAATGTCACCCTTGTGAAAATCTGTGCATAATGTCAATGGTAATGGTTGTAATAGGGGAAGGCGTAAAATGAAAAATGCTAGCTTAGTCTGTAATGTTTGCTGTTCTTTGTATTTTATGGAATAGGTGTAATCAACAGTAAAAAGGCTAAATTATTCTTTCTAAAGCTCGTCACTGCAAACTAACAATACTTTGATTTTTGGATGAGGCTTCCAATAACAGACGTATCCAGCCACCCTTTAAGAGAAATGATTAAAGAGAGGAAACTTAAGATGCATACACAAAAGCCAGACAGCTAGTTTCATGCCCCAAAGCAAACCAAAGCTGGCAGGTAACTTTTTAACTGTCAGTTTCAACAGCATCTACATCTTTTCCCAAAGACAGCAATATCTTTTCACCCTGGTTAGGTTGACTATAGAGACGCAAACCTACAGAGTGAGTGGGCATGTTTCTATTAATCTCTTTATCTAAGGCAGAGAAAATTGAGTAAGAGCAGGGAACCTGTGCATGTAGTTGTGTGAATTAGTGGGAAAGAAACACAAGATGACAGACAAAGATTCACAGCGAATCAAGTATGATTAAGCCTGAGATTAGAAATTGGAGCATTTGCAAAGCAAAATCAGGAACACAAACTAAAGCCAGTAGAGCAGTGGTTCTCAACCTTTTTGGACTTAAGGCACCCCTCAGTAGACTCATGGCACCCATTGGAAAATGCCAGCTCTTAGCCTCCACCTGGTTTTTAATACAGAAAAATAATAATAATTCCTTTTCCTGTTAAAAGGAATTCAGAAAGACCACAACAGGTTAGCATGTTTTTAACACTATGAATTCCTGTTTGAAATCTCTTATCTTGTGAATCATATTAAGAATCATGTTTGCACAACTAACAGTGCTAACATTGTGTGGCACCCCGCAGCACTCTTGAAAGAATCTCAAGACATCCCAAGCTATCACAGAACGCTTGTTGAGAATCACAGCAATAGAGGAGGAAGCCATGAATCTCAACCATAATAAACTTTATTTTAACTGTGTGTGTGAAAGGAGAAACTAAATAGTGAAGAAAGCATTTGGAAAAGACATGTGGAGTTTGGGCCTCGAGGGCTGGATTTGGATTCTTTTGGTGGAGAGGGACTAAGTGTGTACAAGGTACCGCACTGTACAGGTGACCTTCATGGCACACGGTGGCACTGGAAGTTGTGTTGTCTTCATGGGGATGCTGCTCTTAGTCCTTCTGTCTCCATGAGCTGGTAGAGTGAGAAATAATCTACTACAGGTAAGACTGGTACAAATGTCTCACTCCAGAATAAGACAAAGCCAAAGACTGAATTATGATTCTTGTATTTTGCTCGCTACCTGATCCTAGAGCCACACAGCTACATGCTGTTCCTTTTCAGGGCTAGTGATTAATCTGCAGTCTGACTCCGTGTTAGAAGAAACATATACTTCTTAAGATACACTGGAGGATATCATATACCAATTGGATGAGACTGGTAAGCAGGGTTTTATCACAGAGCCCTAAAAGAAGAGAAAGATACAGATTTACCAGGTGGCTAAGATGATTTTAAAGGAGGAGATGAAAATAATGTACATAACTTTTTCCACTTCCTGTTCCACTCCTGTTGTTATGAAGTACTTTAGTGAGCTTTCTGGTCTTCCTTGGATGCATCAGGTGTGACCAAACACCAAAGCCAGAGATGGGATGTACTGGATCAGCAGAAGAATCAGCCATAGCAAATATGGTGTTAAATGCAGTAGCAACTGATTTATATCTGTTCCACCAGCTGAGAAATCACTAGGGCCAAATTAGCTTTGCAATTTCTGTATCAAGTCTGTTTTGTTGGTGTTGCCCACCTGTTGACACCTTGTCATTAGTGAGAATTGTAAAATGAAAGAGGTTTTAACTCTTCCCACAAGGGATCCTGGTTAGTTTGAGGATGGATGTTAAAATGTACGAAAAAATAAAAAGATATTTATCTTCCATCAACAGTGCTGTCTTAACCCAAGTCAGTGTCCACAGAAATCTTGTATTCTTTCCTTCTCTTCTTTTCAGTCTTTGACGGTTCCTTTTTTATTTCTGTCAGTGTTAAGCTTTCTTGTTTCTTCATTTCTATATAATAATTCACTCCCTCTTTTTCCCTAGAACTCTGCCTATACAAATCTCACTATCTTCTGCTCACCTCTGCTTTAAAATTTTAAATTTATTCCAGATTTGTTTTCAAGTGCTAGCTTATGGAGTTTGCACTTTTGTTCAGTATTCAAAAAAACCTGTCAAAAGTTCTGGTTTAGAGGTTGGAGATGATTCTAGAAAATACCAACATTTCCACCAAATTTTTGTCTTTTTTTTCCTTTTCCCTTGCAAAATACTGACTTGGTAAGGTAACTTTTCCATTACTAAAACTTTCTAGACTGTTTTAAACCAGTCAGTGATTTTGGGGGTGTTGCTTCTCTTTGTGCACACACACATGCAAGCAAGTGTGCTTGCAGCAGCTCAAATAGAAGCAGTGCAAATTTGAACCGGGTCTTTTCGCCTCGGTGCACATGCCTGGACATACACTTTGGTGTGGGGCAAATTGTGCCACTTGGGGCAAAATAACCCTGCCTGACTCCTCCTGGATCTCCAGCCAGAGGGAGCTAGAGCCTGGGGCCAGCACCTGTGCTGTCTCCAGCAGTATAAAAAGCTGCCCTGACCTGGCCCCATGAGTACAAAAAGCTGCCCTGGTAAGTAGCTTAGGGCTACTTGCTCTCATGAGCTTCTGGGGCCTGGTCATTTGGTACCTGGGGACACTACCCCTTGTGCCAGCTGGACTGTTGAAGCAGCCCTGAGAGTTCCCTGCACCCTTTACCCATTGCGGCAGTCTGGCAGTGTGGGCTGCTGCCTGGCTGTCACCTGCTGCGCACCTGCCAGACCCACATGTGGACTGCACAGCCAGTAGAGGCATCTGCTCCTCTGGGCCAGCTGCCTGTGAGCTGTGGCTGCAGGGTTGGCCTTTGTGTGGCACTACTGCCATGTGTGCCCCTGCCCAGCCATCTGGGCAGCTATCGCCCGGAAGATGTTCTGGGTGCGGTGGCCTGCTTTGTATGTCTTCCTGGCTCCAGTTGGCCAGGAGGTCAGCCACCACCTGCTGCGCACCTGCCAGACCCACATGTGGACTGCACAGCCAGTAGAGGCATCTGCGCCTCTGGGCCAGCTGCCTGTGAGCTGTGGCTGCAGGGTTGGCCTTTGTGTGGCACTACTGCCATGTGTGCCCCTGCCCAGCCATCTGGGCAGCTATCGCCCGGAAGATGTTCTGGGTGCGGTGGCCTGCTTTGTATGTCTTCCTGGCTCCAGTTGGCCAGGAGGTCAGCCACCTCCAGCTGGGTCCAAGGTTCCAGCTCTGAGCAGGCTCCTCTGCCTGGGCTGTGCCACTCTCCTCCCTAGCAGGAATTCTGGTGTTCCCTGTTTGAAAACTGAAAAATCCCTGGTAAAAAAAAATTCCAGAGTCACTCTGTAAAATACCCTGAAAACAATGTTCCTCCACAATTAAAATAAAAGACCACTATAGAAAGAGAGAGAGAGAGACAGCAATCAGTTGGCAATGTTTTATTGATATATCTATAGTGTTAAAGCAATTTGGAAGCCTACCAGTGTCTCTATCCTCATAGTAAAATGGATTCTAAATACCTGTATGTTTTGCTGTTTGCCTTTGCTTTTCTTACCATAGTGCAGTTAGAGCTCCCCCTGACCCCTTCACTAACCAGGATGTGGGGATAGCTGCCTCTGCAGCCACAGCTCCTGCCAGCAGG
>NW_005842529.1:769593-789798 GCF_000455745.1 Alligator sinensis
GGGTGGGTGGGGGGGGTGTGATCCCTGCTGCCTCCCACTGACCTGTGCTGCATGGGGGGCTCTGCCACAAGCCCCCAGATTCCCCAACATCTGCTGCAGCAGCCAGTGAGCATGGGGCCTTTTTTATTTATTTATTTTTAAAGTGCCGGGACGCTGGGGCTGGGCAGGGTAGCAATCGGCAGGGGTGGGGGGGGCGGCAGCAGTGGGAGAGCAGTGATCAGGGGGCTGGAGGAGTGAGTGGGGGAAGGGCCTGGGTGGGGCAATGATGGGTGGGGGCTCGTTGGGCAGGCGGTGGCTGGGCAGCGTTCAGGGGGCTGGGGGAGTGGGCGGACCAGCTGGGGTCCCCCCCATGGTCCCGTCCCCCCTCCTCCAGCCTTCCCTACCCCCTACATAAGGTAGCCAGTGCCATGTCATCTGGCCTGCAGGTTCTTCACAGGTTCTTGGGCATCCTCTTGGCCTGGGGCCCTGCACACTGGGGCTGGGCAGAGGTGGTGCAGGACCCTCGATCTCAGCTTGCAGGAAGCTATGCCACTTGTCTGGCCAAAGCTGCAAAAAGATTAAGCACCACTGGTCTAACACTTTTGTTTCTGTTTTCATAATATAGCTGTTTTGTATATCTAACTGCTTTCCGCTTGCTTTCAGTTTGTAACAAACCTAACTTGTGTGTAGAATGTGTATAACAATTAATCTGGTGTATTTTTTTTTTTTAAAGGCCTTTCTACTTCCCTAGTCAGATTTTGCACTTCCTCTATTCTAGTCTTTCTTTACTTATTAGAATGCCTTCTGATGACGCCCTTGAGAACATCCCATAAAAGATTCTTTTAAATTTGATTTATCTTATTCTCGGTGAAATACACCTTGATTTCCTCTTTAATAGTTTGGACTCTATCTTAGTTATACAAAAATGGGATAGTCAATTGCCAAGTTTTCGTTTTGGGTTTATTCTCCCAGTGTCTCAGATAAATAACTACTGGTCTGTGTTCTGACCAAACAATTCCACCTTGTTGTGCTGGTATAGTATTTTAAGTACTTATTAGGAAATCAGGATCATATATATGCATGTATATAGTTTGTGTGCTGTTGAATAATGATAAAGGTAGACATTTGGTCTTTATTAGCTACATAGATGTTCCTTAAAGCTAACATTCTACCACCAATAGTTCCCTTAACAAGCATACATTTGCTATCCATACATTTTTCCTTTAGCTGAAAAGATATGTGCTTTGCTATGATAACTGCAACTCTTCTTGTTCAATTTTCGTGGAGGGTAAATTGGCAGAGTGGAGTCACTTGCCCTTTATGTATTTACTAGCCAATTGCCCGTCATGAATGAGGGATTTCAAAGAAGTGTTTACATGGCCCTGCCCCTGTCCCTGCCCATTCTGTTGCCCCTTTACTGGCAAGTCACAGGTCCCCCAGCCCTGCTGCTGCCCCTCACTCCCAACCCATTCACCCCAGTCCTGCCTTCCTCCATTTAATATTATTGCGAAAGACACTTTTTGTAGTGTAATGGTTGAGTTTATTCAACATCACAAGAATAGTGGACTGCTACCTGCTGTCTCTGTAGCTTTTACTTGATTAGTTGCCACTGTATCTGTGTTTAAATTCTGTTTGTAAGATTAAGTTCTTTTTCTGAGAGAGTTTTTTTTTTTTTGGTTTTAAGGCATTTTTTGTTTTTAACTCCCCCTTCCCAGCATTCCCCAGCCATCCCATTGCATAAAGACAAACAACACCTTTAACTTTAACCACCAAAATATTACCAGAGCTTTATTTTCTCCCAGCCTCTTCCTCCCTTCTCCCCATGTCCCCAAACAGTCCCTGCTCAGGTGCCCTTCCTCCCCTCCATCCCTAAAGTGTGAAAATTCACTGTTGCTCCCAGTCAAGTCAGTAACCGAACTGACTTTTCCAATGTGATTAAACGCCTTGGAAGTCCCATTTGCCGTTTTGGGTGAAATCATGATGTTATTTTATGGACTTAAACGATTAGCTCCAGCAGAGAAAGGAAGCTACATGACAGCCAGTCACTACTCCAGAGAACACGCCATTTCAAACTGCATTTATGTCTCCCCTTCTCTCCCTTCCCTGGTCTTTTTAATTAGGTGCTCCCTTTAACATTTCAAACCTCATGCGTGTTTCTCCTCCCAAATTACTTCAGGTCGTGTTCCAATGTAACCAGGATTTACTTGCATTTAGAAAATAAATTCTTCTTATTAATTTTCACACAGGTCTTCTTGTAAATCAGTAGCTTTAAAACTCCCCATTTAGATTTATTGTCTTTCTGTCTTCAAAGTCTTTTTTTTTTTCTTCTTTTGTTGACTATTTGCTGCTCTGTTTTGTTTCTGTTTTGTGTTTCAGCATCTGTCTGAAGCTGCTTGTGCTTTGGTGCTGTCTCCTAGTTTTAATCTGCAGAGAAGATTGACTGGTTCAGTCTTATCTTTAAAGGTGTATCGTTGTCCTTCCTGACCAAATAGGAGCTTAAAGGGATAACCTCATCTGTGTTTTATTTTTGATTCTTTGGAATGGGTTGTAATCTCTTTCAGTTTTTGTCTGCTCTTTAGAGTATATAATTTATGATATATCTTGGAAAAGCCATACTTTAAATCCACCCAACTTAACTGTAGAAAGCTCTCCAGACCTTCTTTTCATCTGTTCTTTTTGTTTGAAGTAATACATTCAGAGAATTAAATCTCTACATCTATCTGCATCCTTGGGAGAAGCATTGTGAGATCTGTTTGCTCTGTATATGGATATTAGTGTGTTTGTCTCCAGTTCTAAAAAGATTTGGAGTGCTTTTTTTAAGGAGATAGTAAGATCTCCTTTCTCCACTCCATTAGGGAGCTCCTTGATTCTGATATTTTTCCTATGAGCGTGGTTTTCCACATCTTGTTTTTTTCTGAGAGCTCCTTTCTTTTCCCTTTTCCTTTTCTTTAGATGAATTTTGGAGTTCTTTATTAGCTTTAAAAAATTTTATCCACATTTTTCTCAGTATCTTTAACTCTGCTTCTAAATTCTGCCATCTCTGACAATTTTATCAAGCTGTAGTTCTATGAAGGATCTAAGAGATCTGAATTCTGATACAAACTCACCCTGTTGTCTGTGATGATAGAAGTGGTTTTGTTTGGTTTTCTGCTTTTTTTGTCTTGCTTTATTTCCAGCCTCAGCTCCCATCTGATTCCTCAGGGCCTGCCTACTACTTTGCATCTTCTTCTTTTGGTGAGCTCGTTTGGCAGAGAGCTTCCCATATCAGTCTCCTTACATGCAGCTCCCCTGTAACATTTAAGGGAAGATGTTTCTGAAGTCTGGAAGGTGTTAGGCAGAGACTATGCCTTTGGATTGTGTCAGATTCCCCCTGGTGCTCTGGCTTTAAGCAGCCATCCTCCCTAGTGACTTCACATGCCCAGTATTGCCAACCCCACCGTGTCAAAAATCGAGAGACAAACTCTTAAAAATCAAGAGATTTGGTATGTAAATCATGAATGCTCTGTTCTAACCCTCCTTCCTCCTGGGTCCTTTCGCATGTGCCCTGAGCAGCTCCCCTGTCCGTTACAGCCCTGGGCTCAGTACTGACCTGGTGGGGCTCCTTGCAGCCCCTTGCGGCTGGGCCCTGCGTGGGCTCCACTCCCACCCGCTCTCCCGGGGACTTTGCAGCTGGTTCCAGCCCGGTTGGGCATGAGACGCGCCAGAATTAAAAGTCCTGAGACTTAAGAGTTCTATCATACATCGGACTTAATTTGTGAGTTGGGCTGGGGTTGAGCACCCTGTGCTAGACTGTTCACCAATACATTAAAACAAAAAAATTGTGAATTGGACTTTATTGTGAGTTGGAGTTAATTTTACTTAGAAATTGCAACTCTTGCGATAATTTTGTGAGATCTGGCATTATTGCATGCCCTCCATTTTATTTTCTTCTGCTAGTAGCTGCTGTTTGTACAAGTCATCTGTGTATATATCTACTCTAGTTCCCTTTTGCTTGCTTTTGTTTTATTAGTGCTCTCCTGTTTCTAAGTTATTTTGTTGTCTTATTCTAAGCTGTCCTGAGCCTTTGTTGGGAATGGCAGCATATAAATTGAATAAACAAACAAATAAAATACCCTTCCCCTCTTCTCTTGTCTGTGATAGATAATTGTGTTCAAGGATCTACTGATAGCTTAATAACAAAACAAGCAAGTTGATTTTATTTTTAAGGGCTTGACACAGAAGGGAGATAGTCCTGTATTGAAATCTTTGGCCTGAGATTTTGAACTCTGAGTTCTGTTCCTGCTTCTGCTAGAGCTGATCGTCTGTGAGGTTGGATTGGTCACTTGTTTGGTCTGTGCCTTGGATCCCCATCATTAAAATGGGGATAAATGCTACTTCTTTTCTCCAGCCTGGTATATTTATTTGCATGTTATTTAGAGAAATGGATATCTGATCTTGCATCAGGGGAAGTTTAGGTTGTATGTTAGGAAAACCTTTCTCACTAGGAGGGTGGTGAAGCACTGGAACAAATTACCTAGAGAGGTGCTGAGATGTCTATCGTTGGTGGTTTTTAAGACCTGGTTGAAAAAGACCTGCCTGAAACGATCTAGCTGGGATGGTCCTGTTTTGAGCAGGGGGTTTGACTAGATGTGACCTCCTCAGGTCCCTTCCAACCCTCATTTTCTATGATTCTATGATCTTGGCTGCAGCTTCTACATGCTACTGTAAGGCAGATAACAGTGATAGGTCTATATTGAATTTTTTACCTTTTTTTTTAAGATGCTCTGATTACGTCTATGAATCTATGACTACCAGGTAAAAGCAGCTTTTTGGCTTTGTATCGATTGAATATCTCTGTGTTTCTGTGGGGTTCTCACAAACTTTTTTTTTTTTTTTTTTCCAGTGCTGGATTTTTTTTCAGGTCTGTGGCAGGAAGTGGAATGTAAGGTACTGCAAATATATGGAAGAAAACACGTTTAAAAACTGCTTTGTGCCCCAGAAGTAGAGAACCCACATGAATCTGGACTTGGCAGGAGCTCAGCTGTTTGTTGCTGGCTTAACACAGCCATGTGCTCTCCTAGAGAATGTGGGTTCCCTCCCACCTCCTCACCTGTTGCTTCAAAAGCAACATATTGGTTGAGCCAAATTCCTGGCAACTGCTTGTGACTTTTCAATGGTGCAGCTCATTCAACAGACTGCATATTCTTGAGACATATGATGACTTCACAGTGGCAAAGTGAGAGCCTGTGAAGCAATAAGGCTTTCTCTTCATGTTTTATTTTTCTTCTCTAATGGATTAGGATAGGGATTTCAGTCAATCCAAATGTGATGTTCTAGTTCTTAAATGTGGGAGTTGAGTTCTGTACATTAATGCATCACTAAAATATTTTTAGTTTTTAGAGTGCTGTATTTACTTGAATACAAGATGAGATTTTTTTTTTCCCCTCCAATTGGCATGTGGGAAAAAGCCCCTCGTCTTATCACACAAGGAAATCTCACTAAATACAGAGTGTATCATTAAACTACTGGCAAAGGCAGCAGGTGCTCAGCAATGGAAACCAGCTATGAAGTTAACTAAATGCAGCAACCCTGATCATGACTATAAAACATGTAGCCCACATTGGGCAAACATGCTGATGGGAACCTATTACAATGATAGGTTAGTGCAGCCCATCTGAATATGATTTATGGTAGTACCCATGAAGCACAAGTCCCCTCACCGTCAACTCTTTTTTTTTTTTTTTTTTTTTACTTCCTCTTTGCACCCCAACTGAGCTGCACCTTTATTTCCAATTTCCAATTATTCCTGTTTCTTCACCAGCCTTAAATATCTGGCAAATATCACTAAACAGGGCCCCAAACAGTTCACCTAGAATCCCTCTGTTGCCTCCTTTCTCAGTCTGGCGCTAAGATTAGTGTGGCCCCACCCTCCATGAAGTAGAGCTGGATTTGCAGCAGTTTCCAAAAACAGGTAACATCGATCAATTAGGGATGAACTAAGTGTATGGGTACTATATAGAAATTGCTATAGCCGTACTTAATTTCAAGATGATTATTTTCAAATTCACTCCTCACTTCTGCGTGCTCCAGGACAGCAGCGTCTGACAGCAAGGGGAAGGGGCTGCCAGGCGAAAAGGTTGGGGGAAGCAGAGAGCAAAGGGGCTACCTAACTCTTGCAGATTTATTTTCCCTGTTATTAGCAGTAGGAGAGAGACAAATTCAAGGCAAACCTCCAATAATTAGATTCTATACCTGGAAAATTGTAACAAATGTATACATTTTCCATACATAGGATCTAATTATTAGAGGGTCATTTTATAATCAGGGTTATCTTCTATTCCAGTAAATCCAGTAATTCTCAACAGCGCCTAGAGGCAATGGCTGGCAGTGTTTTCTAGCAGTGGGCAAGAATGACCCAGCTTGGGTCTGAAATAGACTGGAGCTAGGGCCCAGCCACTGCCGCCACTGCGGCTGCTCCCAGTGGTGTGGCTGCAGTGTGGGTGAGGCCCAATTCAATCGCTACAGAGGCCGTAGAATGCCAACCCCTGCTTAGGGTGATAGAGGGTCCTATTGTTAAAAGTAAGGGCCCTGAATCTGAAAACACATGCTCATACATTATCCAGCTGCAAACACAAGATTATATTAGAATTTAAGTCAGTCATATATATGAGACTTTGTAGAATCAGGGCCTAAAAAAAGACAAGATTAAATGGGAAGTTGTAGCATACACCATCATGTAGGTGGCAGGGGGAAAGATAAGTGGTATAGGTAACTGCCAGTGAAATTGGTCTGTAAAACTAATTACAGATATCTTAATGCAAGTGCTACAGTGGAAATCTAGGGTGTGTGTTATCTTGTTGTGAAGAATTATGTTTTTAAAGAACACAACATTTCTGTGGTCCCTAAAATCTTGTTTCTGGAGAAGGTGCCAGAGATGCATGGTGTATACTGGGGGGAGAGATACCTATAAAGATTTCTGTTCCAGGGGTGTCAAACTTACGGTTCATGGGCTAGATCCAGTTTGTAGACACATGTCATATGGCTCACACAGTTGGTAAAGAGACAGGGCGAGCAGGAGCTGCCATTGAAATGCAGGGCATGAAGCCCAGTTGGTCATATGTGTCGGGTGGGTGGGTGTGGCGGTATAAGACAAGTGCTGAAGCACCACATGCTCCCATACTGCACTGGAACATGGTCTTGTGTTCAATGCAGATACTGCAATGTCTGACTATTGATAAGACCCAAAGAGTACTGGGGCTCCACTGCCAGAACAGTCGCAACCTAGAAGATGAGATTAAAATGAGTTTTCCTTCTGTCCATGTGGAAGTTCAAGATCATCTGTCTCAAATAGGGAGGACTAAGAGTGTCCTAGCCTACATTCCTTGTCACGGTAAGGGAATATGCTGTTTTCTCACACAATGGCTGTTCGGTTTGTCTGCAGCCATTTCACTATTTCATTCAAACCGCAGAACATTTGAAAATATTTCGTTTAAGGGCAGATGATGGCCATCTACCCAGGGATGAATTTTTCTCTTCTGAGCATGATTTGGGGAAAGCCTACTGCTGCTGACACTTGCTGCATGAATCAAATCACCCTGGACCCTGCCCTACTGCATTCACTTGCAGTATAGGCTGTGGATGTAGTCAGTAAATGAAACACCATGATGACTATGGATTTACTAACCATCATTTAAGCTTATGCTATGTGCATAAGCTTGCATAGATTGAAGTGTTCAACCTATAATCAACACGGGGAAAGAAGAATAAGGTGTGTTGGTCAAGGCCATCACTAATTGGCCAGACCAGGTTTGTATAATTGCTTTTTGAAAAGCACTGATCCTAATTAAAGGTAATGGCTGTCATACCTTGATGCTATTATCTCTCGATGAGAAAAACTGAATTATGTGTAACTACTTAAAATTCTCTTGAATGGCAGCATGTTCTTGTTCACTGAATATAGTAGGGTAGAAATGTAGAATCACTTTTTGCCAGTCTTGGATGATCTCAAGGAGCCTGTGCTAAATCACAGCAGTGTGGCTCAAGCAGGAAGTTCCAGAAGCTTGTTTCTGAGTGACCACAGAGCAAACCTTTGCAGATGTAACGACTAGCCTTGTCAGCAAAGGAAAGAAAGCAATTAACACATCCAGCAGAAGGCCTGAAAGAAGACATTATAAAAGAAGGCCTTGATATAGATGATCCAAATACATTATAGTAGGGCTATGCAACTTGCGGCCCAGGGGCTGCACACAGTCCATGAGGAGTTGATTTGCAACCTGTGGGCTACTGTCCTGTTCCTGCTTCCCCCACCCCCTCTGCTGCTGGAGCTGGGGTCTCCAGGCTTCTCCTTTCTCTTCTGGCTTCTACTTCCTGCTCTTGGGGGAGGGGGGGGGGAGGGCAATGCAGCCCATGGGCCCTAGCAGGGTACTGGTAGCATGGTGGGGGGCCTGTGTGGCCCTTGGCCACTTGGGAATTAGACAGACCTGCATCATATCATAACTTTAGGTCACAGATAGTAGTAGTAGTTGGTGTAACCAAATGTATTGGATGTATTTTTAAAGTTTCTTAGATAAGTTGTAGAAACAAAGCAACTTTGCCAATGGAAAAACATAAACTAAGTTGAAAAGAAAACAGTATGATGACCAGCAGCATTTCACCATGGTGAAGGAGGGAGCTGCGAAATCATCCTTTTTCTAGCTGTAACTTTCATAAGGCCATAAAAGAACTGCTTCAGTTCAGTTCCAAAAGTTTCAGTGAAACTAATTTGAGTAAAACCTATCACATGAGGTGTATTAGAATATTAAAACAAACCATCTATCATCTTCTCCTTTCATATGGCTGATGTAGATATAGAACAGCAACTATAATTTTACATTTAGGTGGTTTAGCCAGACAGTTGCGTCAGGAGCAACAGTGTATCACTGTGATACCTCCTTCATATTTGTGGATCGGGCATTGAGTTGTTATGTTCCGTGGTCTGTTCTGGGTGACCAGTCCCACACTGGAGAGTGTTTAAGTTTCCATTTGTGCCTCAAGTATCCACATCTCCTATGATCTGTGCAGATACAGTTTAGAGTTGCCCATAAGCGTCGCAGGAAAGCAAAGCCAGGGACCTCCTGTGTTGGATCTATCACAAGATGTTTATTCAGGACTTCCTGTGAACTCCATTTGATTTTTCCAAGCTTCATCAGGATTGAAGTCACATTGAAGGTTAAAGCACCTGGATCCAGAAGGGCTTGTGCCCCTTTAGGCGATGGTGAAGAGCATTGTTGAGGTCCTGGTAGATGGGAAGATGTTTGTTTTCTTTAATTTGCTCAAGTTCCTGAAGAGTTGGTGCCTCGTGACAAATGAATGTGTGACATGCAACAGCACAGGCAGCCAAGGTACTGGGGCCAACTTATGGGTTCCAGTGATGCACCGCATTGCAGAGTTCAGTTCACAAGTAGACTACTTTTGGTCCATACCCGGTGCACAGTACTTGGCTATAGAGTATGCATGGGCCGGTACCAATGTGCATAATGCTGATGCTCCCCAGCTTGTGCTTGCCAATTTCTGTTTCAAATTGACCCCTATCTTTGTCTTGGCAGCTACTTTCTTCAGGCCATCATGGAAGGTTAATGTGCAGTCCAGCCCCACTCCAAGATAAGAGAGAGTGGGGTCATGCTGCACAGTGGTGCCACAGAAAATTACCTTCAGAGTATGCTTAGCATTCCTGTTATCAAGATGGAATGCAGTGATTCTTGTTTGTGGAGATTTGGCTTGAGTATCCATTTTTTTAAATATTCCTCCATGGTATTCAGGTCCTCATTCAAGGTGGACTTGATGTCATTGAAGGTGGCTGCTTGCGCTGCCAAACCAAGGTCACCTGTATATACAAATTTACACAATTTTTTTGGTGGCATCTCACTTGCATATACATTCAAGAGCATTGGTGCAAGTACTGAACCTTGTGGCCTTCCATTGCTGAGGAACCAGGGTGAGCTGATTCTATTGCTCAGCTGGACACATAGCCACCTACTGCTCAGCATTTTATATCAAGCGTAGTGTTTGGTGGCACAGTATAATCTTTGCAAGCTTCAGCATCAGATCTTTTATCCAGACCGAGTCATAGGCTGATGAAAGGTCTACAAAGGCTGCTCTGGTCTTGGTTTTTTTTTCCATCTTTAAATATGAGGTATAGATGGGAGAGAAAATTGGAAGACACTGCAAATTAAAGAAGACCTGCTGCCATTCTGTGCGCTAGATAGATGTAAGTGTTTTATGCTTCCGGGGTGTGACAATAAGAAGTCAAGCTGTAAATCTGTCTCTTGTCTCTCTGTTGACCTGGGTGATGATGATAAAGGGAATTGTAACTGTACCTTACTTTTGTGTCTAATGGGTACTAATTAAGGGAACTGAGCTGTACCGTAATTCTGTGTCTAAGCTTGCAAAGAAGTCCTGATCATAGACTACCATAATTTAAATTCTCTAAAGACCAAACAGTCCTGTGTTTTTTGGTAACACCAAGCCAATCCCAGGCAGAGTTGCCAAAAATCTCCACCACAGCAAACAGTGGGTACTACTGCAATTTTTCTGGTCAGTGAGATGCAGCTTTTCTTTCAAGTCCTGATAAATCTTGAGACAGTGGACTTCAAAAGGGTAACATAACAATCATTTAAGTAACTTTTGAATTTTCTGTCTCTTGAGCTTTGTGCAGCAAGTTTCCTTCATATCACCAGTCCAACTTTAATTGGCAGTAGAAAAGAACATGCCACAAAACGTTGTTTTAAAACATTTGTTTCTAGTAAAATATCCAGTTCGTAAGGATACTTACTAGGAATGACCTGTGTAGCAGATGAAGAGCGTTTGTGTTTGTGTCAATCCTAAACATCTGCTGATTTTAAGACCTTCATGCAGTAGAGCAAGCAGCTGGGACAGTATCAGCAATAGTGGGTGGTAGTGATGGTGATATTGGACTTGCTCATTTGAGAGTATGCTGTTACTGCAATGTAGTGTGATCAATTGCATGATACCTTATCAAAGGTATTACTACACTGGGTGGGAGTGCAGGCACCTTAGAGGACAGAACTACCATTCACAATGTTCTTAATAAAAACAGTTTGAATAAACAGAATGGAATTCAGTAAGGACAAGTGTGGAGTGTTACACTTGAGGTGGAACAATCATGCAAAAGTGAAAAATGAGGAGTGATTGGTCAGGTTACAGAAAAGGATCTGGCTGCTACAGTGGATCACATGTTGAATACGAGTCAACTGTGTAATATTGTTGCCAAAAAAAAGAAAGTGTAATAGCATTCTGGGATGCATTAATAGGAGTATTATATGCAAGCTCTAGGAAGTGATTTTTAATTTCTACTTAGCACTGGTGGGACTGTACCTGGAGTGTTTACCTAGGTTTGGATATCACATTTCCAGACAGACATGGACAAATTGGAAAACATCCAGTGGAGAGCAATAAAAATGATGAACGGTCTTGAAAATATGATTGGAAGAACCTGGATTATGTAGTTTAGAGATGGGGAAAACTGAGGGGGATTGGGGAATATTTTTCAAATACAAAAAGATTGTTCTAAAGATGAAGCTTATTTGTTCTGTATATGTGGTATAGACAAGAAGTAACGGGCTTAAATTACAAGGGAGATTTAGGTTGACTATTAGCAGTTGTCAATGTTACAACATCCTCATAGAATTTTTCAAATATGGGTTGCTTTTTTAAATTTTATTTTGTGGGTGAGGGACAAAGTCATAATATGATTATCAGTGGATGGTCATAAAAAAACCTGACCATTTCATTAGTTACTCAGGAAGATGTTAGCCATAGCCACTAAGTTTAGAAACTTCTAAATCAGTACATATGGATAACTTCCATCCAAGAGCTGGCAGGGGAGATTTCTGAATTTAATTTTCAATAACTTCTTGAACATCAGGGAACTTCAAGAAGCTTGGGAGAAGTTTAACATAGGGCCAATATGTGAAAAGGGTAAATGAAATGACTAGGTGCTAATGTGAACATTGGTGTAATATTCGCTCCAAGCAAACAACTTACCAAGGACTAGGGAGGATTCTCCATCACTGGAGAATTTTAGAATGAACTTCAGATGCTTTTCTAAAAAACTGATTCCAGTTTGAGCAGGAATTAGTTCAAGGAAGTCCTCAGGCCTGAGACAGGCAATTAGATTGGTTCTTTTGGGCCTTAGGCCCTATAACAAGGCTCAGGTACTCTACATAACATATGAATGATAATATAATGGATAATTCACCACAACCCTTTTCAAGGTTTGATGTTAAGATGATGTGACCATAATTACACAAGACATCCCATTTACCAGTTTTTAAAATGTTGGCACTACATTGACTTTGCTGGTATTCTGGAACTTTGCCAATATTCAGTGAGATGAGGTTATATGGAGCACTGACAGTATGGCCTCATTTATAGATTAGATGTCCAGTTTGAGTGGCTGGGAGTCATGTGCTGCATAGACCACACCATATGGGCCCTTGCTCCCCACTATGTGGTAGGCAGCCTCTGTGGGTTCACAGCAGCGTTTCCACATCATGTGGCAGCCGTCGGTCCTTCTGAATCCCCATACCATGGGCTTCCTTAGCCCTGCAGGCCATGCCACCCAACCTTGCCCTGCCCTGCCCCTAGAACAGCCACTTGGACAGCCCTGGACAAGATGATAATGTGTCTCCTCTGGCCTTTATAAACTAAATTACTGCATAACACAAATCATAGACCTTTGTGTCCCTGGGTGACCCAGCTGGAAATGAGTATTCATTCATTCTGACTGAGTAGAGGACGAGTAGATGCAGGCCACACTACTCCCCTGTGGGCCACTGGCTGCAGAAACTGGCATGCTTTAACCACACCAGCATGATACGCCACTGGGTTCAGACCTTTTGAACATTTTGATATTTATACTGTAAAAAAATAAGTGATACAATAAAAGGAAGATGTATTTAAATGACAGTAATTGAAGTATGTATTCATTTTGCAAATTATCTGCTATTTCTGCTTGATTTATTGTGAAATGTAACAAAGCAATATAAATTCATGTTATTTCTCAGCCTACAAAGTGATCCAGGACTCCTCAGGATTGTGTATAAAATTGGCTGAATCTGAATGTAGTTGGCAAATATGTCATGCACACACAAATGTTGTACTGGTGTTAGCTGGAGGAGTCTCTTGACAAGATTCCTCTATTGTCAATTTTGGTGTTACAGAAATGGCTTTAAACTAGTTTGTTTTCCTGCTAAGTGGAAGGTGATTTTGATAGAAATATAAATCAATCTGGAACCAGCAAGAAGATGACTAGTAAGGAGGGAAATAGTTTTAACATGCATCTGTTCATATTCCCTGACAAAAAAACAGTCAAAGAAAGCTTTGTCAATTCTATGGGTCAGCTAGCTGTGTAGATAGATGAATAAATATCATCGTACTTTCAGAAACATCATATATATATGATGTGTGTGTGTGTGTGTGTATATATGTGTGTGTATATGTATATATGTGTGTGTATGTGTATATGTGTATATATGTATGTGTATGTGTGTATGTGTATATGTGTATGTGTATATATGTATATGTGTATGTGTATATGTGTATGTGTATATATGTATATATGTATGTGTATGTGTATATGTGTATATATGTATGTGTATGTGTATATGTGTATGTGTATATGTGTATATATGTATGTGTATGTGTATATGTGTATATATGTATGTGTATGTGTGTATATGTGTATATATGATGTTTCTGAAAGTATAATGCATGTGGTTTCTTTTTTTCCCCCCCTTTTTTAAGTGTTATTTAGAAGCTGAAGCATGAATCTTTTATCTGTTTGCCTAGTGGCAGTTGATCATCACCTCTGTGGTACGTTGTTTGATTGGACATAGAGTGAATGAGAGGGGCTCTTCCTACTATTATGGCAGGCTTCCAGCATGGTTTGTCTGTTTTACAGTACAGCTTAAATGCTAGAAATGTGTACCACTAGCCATTGCTAAAATATTTTGGGTACATGCAGTCCCCCAGCTTCCCTGTTCTCAGTAACCTATTTTCCCTGTTCTTTCCAGCTAGCCATGACATACTCCCCACATATCTCCTTTCCTGAATCTCAGAACTAGTTGCAGCACCTCAAGTGTCAAATATTCTTCGGGTCCCAAGCTGTATTCATCTGTCTCGTCAGGTGCTTCCCTACTGAGGAATAGGGCTGGCTGCCTGGAAAACAAGAATTCTGTTTAGAAGAAAAAAAAAAATGAGGTTTTGGAACTTTTCCTTTCACATCAAAACACAACTGAGCTCTTTATTATTTTTTTTAAATGCAGATATTGACTCCTGCACCCCAGAACAGCTAATAGCCAAATAGTTAGGGCTTGTTTCACCTGACATGTGGAAGACCTAGCTTCAAGTGTCTGCTCTGCTGATGCAGTTCAGGCATTTTACCCTTGGACTCTTGCATCCCATGTGAATGCCTGAACCACTAAACCAGAGAATGTCGTCTCTTCCCTTCCCATTTGGTTCTGAGAGAGCTTTCCTAGGAACATTTAAGCAAAATCAATATCTTCTTAAAAAGCTTCATTTTCAGTGAATTGGCATTGTCAAATAGGGAGAAACCATTTTGTTAAAGGAGCTTTACAATCAGCTTTCTTCAGGAGCCAACATACAATCCGTGTGTTTGCTTTCCATTTGCAACTTATTCAATCCAAATTCTGTACTAGAAGCAGGGCCGTTTTAGTGGGAAGTTCAGAAGCTGGGCCAAAGATTTAAATAGTAGCTACTTTTTTTTAGATTTCAAAATGGGTTTGATTGCTCAGAAAATCCTAAGCCTCTCTCTCCTCTAAAATTAAGTCATCTAAAAATTGGGCACTCAGATTACCGGTCTTATTTAGGATATGTTGGTCTTGGAAACCCTGTTCTCTCTTAGCATACCCCTTCTGAGATTAGTGTTGATTTGTCTTCTATGTAGTGGAAAGATGACTTAGCATAAACACCTGCTTTCTTGAAGCATGGCTGCTGATTTGCTGTAAAAGAACGTGCAGTGAATGAATGAAATGTTACTGTTTATAGCACAGTACTTAGCAAGATTAAAAAAACAACCCAGCTAATTGCTTTCTTGATGATGGAAATTCTGAAGTTATAGTCTAATGGGTCACTGCTTTGCCTGTTTAACATTGTGCTCACCTCTCTGAATTTTATTTATAAAGTCTGAAGATTGATCTGGGTTAAATTTATTTATAATAGTACACATTCCCAACTTGAGTGCAGAAGGCTAGAAAATACTTCCCTTCCCACATCATCACAAACAGCATCCTCAAAATGATTTACAGTCTGCTCTTTTTATTGTTACCTCAGAAATTTTTTCTAGATTATATTTCAACCAGTGAATTTTATAAAGAAAATCTATCTGAACCATTAACCTCTCAATTCCCTTCAGCCTGTGATTTCATGGATGTGAATTGGAGGTCTTTTTATTATATTTTAACTTTCTTTTTATTGCTTTTCACATTATGGAACCCAGAGCCCAGGTTCTTAAATACATAATATAAGCCTAAGGACCTTAAACGAACATGTTAACTTATTGCAGCCCTTTTCCTGGCTGTTTTCACAAGTTCTCACAGATGGCTTGAAAATTCACCCAAATACCCAAAACTAATTTTAAATTTCAATATCTTAGATAGCTTATAGCCTCTAATCTGCTTGTGTGAGAGTAGTAATTAATGTAAAATTAATTAGTCAATAGCATCAGTTATTTAGCCGTTTGTTGCCAGGACCTGATTCCATAGGGAAGAATGATTTGTTCCTTTGTGAACCCCCAACAAGACAAGTTCAGGTCTATGATAAGAACATCCCAAGAAGACTGGGTTTAAAAGGTCCAGCAAAGCACTAAAAAGTACTTTGTTTCATGGCTAGTCTTCATTCTATTTTCAGGTTTAGTTATGCATGTGCTTTGCCAGAGTATGGTGAAGGGTGACTCTCTCAAAGTCAATAGAAGACTTGCCATTGATATAATTGAAGCCAAGGTTTTAAGCCCATGCAGTTCTGTCCAGAATATTAGAGATTTTGACTATCATTGTGTTAACTTGGATTTTAATAACAAGTTTTTACTTCTCCTCTGTCCCTGGCCTACCCTGTTTTGATTTCAGCGGCCCAGGAAGTATAATTGTGGTGACACCAGGTTGGCAAGTCAGAAATCTTTTTTATACAGTATATCTTAAGGTAAGGGAATACTGTTGTTTAGGTAGAGCTAGTTTACTAGTTAGTTTTCTGTTCTGGTAAATTTATCTTCATTTCTGATTGAAGGGAGGGCAGTATAGCACCTTAGAGACTAACTGGTTCAAAGAGGCATGAGCTTTCCTAGGCAACTGTCTACTTTGTAAGACATTGTGAATGGAGTAGCAGTCAATGATCGGCAAAATAGATTTGACTTTTCCCAGTTTTTGTCAAATGATTTTTAAATCATGTGTTGGCAAGTATTCAATCTGAACTTTCCTTTGTTTCAGATGAGCATGATGTTCTCAGGGAATTGTTTCCATTTCCTTCTGGATGTACTCACAATTCTCCATTTGAAATTGTTGTTGTTTTTAAGTTGACGGGTATGTTATATTTCTATAAATCTAGAATAGCTAATGCAGTGCATCTACCACTCATGATATTTGTTTTCCTCCTTCCTATAATCTTCGTAGGACTGTTATAGGACAGTCAAGTTTTGAGTCTTGAATTTAAAATTGATTGCCCTTCAAGTATTTCTCAGGCTTTGGAGCAATTGTTTAGCAGTCCAATTCATTCAGTTTATTCCCATCTCTTCTAGGGCTTCTCAGTGGGCAGACCTCACCTACAAGTACCAAACTGGAGAAACTGGACTCTCAGCAAGTGCTACAGCTGTGCCTCCGGTACCAGGATCACCTTCACCAGTGCGCAGAAGCTGTTGCTTTTGATCAGAATGCTTTAGTGAAACGAATCAAAGAGGTATGCCGTATAAAGGGCTGCAGTCTTCTGCCAGGGAGAGAGATAAAAATGAGTCCATTGAAAGAGCATGGAATATGGACCAAGTTAACCACTCATGTGACCAGCTTAAATACTTGCAACAATTGCTTAAGATTCGTTTAAAATAAGAGACTAAAGGGAAATGGTATGCGAGAGAGAGGTGTTGGTAAATTGAGTATTTTCTTGGTTTACACAGTGGGCACCACTAGCTATTTATTATCAGTACATCTGTTTATGCCATCTCCAATGATTCCCTCTTCTACACCGAAGGAATACCTTTGTTACCATCAGTGCCATAAATAAGCATAAAAGAGGTGACCTGGGAGCTTTTTAAAAGTACCCCTTTTAGCTAAAACAGTAGAATTACCTTACTCTTTGTTTTTTTGGATTGGTATTGTAAAGATTCAGAAAAAAGAAAGGAAACTGTATTTGTCGCTTGTTCACCTTTTCTTGTGACAGGGAGAAGCTAGTATTCCTTTCATGTATTTCTGCAAAAGTACCTCGAAGAGCATTCCCAGTTGCCTCCACTGAGGGTCCTTGCCCTTTAGGAGAAGCATGGAAAACAAGTTATCTTCAGGAACCAGAGCCACTTGTGGAAATGAAACCGCCAGGTGGAGAAGTGAACCAAGCAGCTTGAGTATGGGGGGGAAATGGGGTGAAAAGCAGCATAGGCCTTGGAGGAGGTGAGATGAGAAACCTCTACAGGGGAGTAAGGTAGAAATGAACAAGAACCAATAAGAGGAGGAAATTTTCAAAGTGGGTGCTCCATTCCCAACAGTGAGAGTTATAGTTATCCAGTTCTCATGAAAATCAGGCTACTTACCTAAATGCTATAGTTAGGAGCTGAACTTTTGTCATCCATTTCTGAGCATCTTGGATGCTAGTTCTACTGTCTCTTCTGTCTACTTTTTTTTTCTTTTTTTCTTAAATATGAAATCTTCTCTTGCTGCTGAAAGAGTTGGTGACCTTTTGCATTTATAGACAAAGGAAGTGTAAGACAGTTACATGAGAGTAGATCATGGGACTGACATTCTGCTTCTGGTGTACAGCTCTTGCTGGTCCACAAAAGCAAGTGCTGCCTTATATGTACAGTGCATGTACAGTTCTCAAATCACATTTTCCCACTCCTGTGTTGTTTTTTTTGAGTGGCAAATTCTCACATGCATCTTCTTTTTCCCCAATGCCCTTACACTTCAACTTTCAAAATGGCCCAGTTCATGGGGCACTAAAACAAACTTTATAGAGAAGTCCAGATGTAAGGGAGATGTGGACATCTGGGTAGCCCACATGGTGGTAGGGAGCCCGCTCACTCACTCAAGTGGCATGTTGCCCCCAGCTGCCCAGAAGTTCGATAGCCCTGTCCTGACCTGAAGAATAGAGGAGAACACTTGCCAATATAGTATTTATCAAGCGTTGCAGAGACCCATTAAACTCACAGGGTAGAGCATTGGGGTTAATCTTTACCTGCTTTCCATAAACAATGACCTTTTTTCCATTGCGCCCTAGAGTTTAAGTCCCACGTGATGAGCTGAATAATATGATTCATGAGCTGTTTTGAGGAACCGTTGTGTCTTTGTCTTGCTAAGTCCAAAATGACATGGGAGCCATAAATTCTTCTTTTTGCTTTGGCACGTCAAGAACTGAAGCCAGCTATTACACAAGATGTAAAGAAATCTGCAGATGTTGGTGACTCAGTTCACATAAATCCAGAAATTATTTTAATTGCCAACTTAATGACAGGGTAGTGCATTTATCCAAATAAATTTGGTAATTCTTTTGGCTATTTGCATGAGAGTGTGATTATCAACATAATTTAAAGGAACAGTGTGATTGGCTTCTGCTACAGTCTTGTTTCCTGTAGTTGGGCTTACTCTCTGTAGGAGACATGACAGAACCATCACAGTTTAATGATTGTGATGCCTTCATTTGGCTCATCAATTTATGAGTTTACTTTGTGAATATAAATAATATGCTGGTTTGGGTGGCTGTCTGTCTAGGTAAAAAAACAAAAACAAAATGTTTGGCCATAAAGACATACCCATAGTTGTAGTAGTATAGCTTCTGATAGAGATATAGAACAGTTTGTCTGCAAAGGGTGGCAGCAGCAGTCCCTTGATACAAGGATGCCAGTCTTTCAGTAAATATGGAAATCATTGGTGAGTTTGTATCTGTAGAGGCATTTTTACAGGCTATAAGCATGTTTGCACTAAAGGAGTTGTACAAAATTGACAACTGAAGTAGGGTAACTTTTGTGTGACAAAAAGGTTCAGGGACTTGTCTACACAGAAGTTTTACCAATTCAGTTTAAATCCCTTTTTAAAATTCATTTTAATTAAACTGGTACAAAAGGCTGTGTGGACACTCTTATGTTTGCTTTTAAACTAGTGGTTTCAATCTTTTTTTCATTTGTGGACCCCTACAAAAATTTTGAAAGGAGGTGCAGACCCCTTTTGAAATTTCAAATAGAGGTGTAGATCCCTTTGAATTGTAAATGTGGGTATTTACATACTTTTGATTGATCTTAGTCACCTTTCATGGACCCCTTAGACATAGTCTTCAGATCCCCAGGGGTCCATGGACCACAGGTTGAGAACAACTATTCTAAATCAGGCTAACTTCAGCTGAGCTTATTTCAGCCTTATTGGTAGTGATCTAACTAAACTTTCCTGAAGACTAATTTCAAAGTAGTGCAACTTCTGTGTGTGTGTGTGTGTGTGTGTGTGTGTGTGTGTGTGTGGCCTAAGAATCAAAGTAGTGCAACTTCTGTCGTGCACGTGTGTGCGTGCGTATGGACTAAGAAAATATTGTATTAAATGTTACAGATCCTTTCACCAACATATATATATATAAATCTGTGTGTGTGTGTGTGTGTGTGTGTGCGTTTTTAAAGAGGATTTTGTACAACAAAACAATCCAAATTTATGCAACTCTTGCCTTATCTATGCTAACTCAAAGCCCTATTTAAAACCCTACTACTGACTAGCATATTTAAAACCAGACTGATTTGCTACTAAGAGGTGCGCAGATTTTTTGGGCCAATACTGATGGCCGATTGTTGACTAGCCATACCGACCAATACTGATCCAATTGCTGATATGCAGCCCAGCAACACGGAGAGCAGCGTCTGGCTGGAAAGTCTGTTGAGGGGAAGCGGGAGGGGAGGCCAGATCGAGGCCCCCATGGTGAGCAAGGGAGAGGGGCTGGTGCAGGGGCAGGTGCTGCCCAGCTAGGGTGGAGCACGGGACAGAGCTACAAGTGGCTCGT